>NW_020955370.1:0-2388 GCF_003031625.1 Empidonax traillii | reverse complement strand
CGGGAGGAGGGGAGGGCTGTGGAGGGTCAGCTGGGCTTGCCCCGGCTCAGAAGGTTTTACAGCCCCACCCTGTCCTAGCCCAGGTCTCTGTCTCGATGGCACCGAAGCCACATGTGATGAGTTGTGCCTGGTCTCTGCCTGAGCTCGGGCTTGGCGGGGACTCGGGTGGCTCCTGTGAAGGAGCTCCCCCAGCCAAGCCCTGCAGCTGGGACAGCCCAGCTCCTGCCTCCTGAGGGCACAGGGTCCTGCCATGGCCACGGCCAGCCCTCCGGGGCTGTGGGGGACAGGGCAGATCCCTGCAGGGCGGGACGGGCACGGGTCTCCTGCAGCAGCTGGAGGGGAGCACCCCCTGCCCCCCAACCTGGCACAGCAGGGTGAAACACGGGGTGCCCTGTGCTGAGCACTGAGCATCCCTGTGCTCCATCCCACAGGGAGCAGGCAGAGGGCTATTCCCGCAGATCCCCCATGTACTGTGGGGGCCGGCACACCAGCATCTGCCCAGTGCAGCCCATGGAGCCCCTCCTCCCGGACCCCAGCAAGGTAGGGATGATGAGGGTGGGGATACAGGCTGCGGCAGAGGAGGCTGGGAGGGTGATGCTGAGCATCTCCGGGGGGTATCCGTGCCTCGGTTCCCCTCGGAAGAGCTGGGTAGGGAGGCTGGCTTGGGGATGCTGAATGCAGCCCCGAGTTCCAGCCATCCCCCTCTCTCCTTCCCAGCCCGGCGTGTTTGACCTGGTGGGCAGGGATGGAATCGTCTACCGGGGCCGGCAGTGCAAGCCTCCTAGGGGGTCTTGGATGGAAGGAGCAAGCTATTCCAATCTGCAGTAAAGGGCTACGAGCAGCCAAGCACCTGTGCCTCCTGAGTGGAGTGACCTTGGATCATGATCTTCCCCTCTTGAACAAGGAGCTGGAAACAGCACCTCCCAGGGTCTTTGTCAGCCCCGTGCACCCCCTGGCCCCTGCCAGGGGAGCATTTGGCCTCAAAGGAGGTCTGGGGGTGCCGGGTGGTGCAGCAGAACGAGGATGTTCCTTTGCCTCCAGGGAGGCAGTGGGAAAGGGGGACCTCAGTGGGAACAGCAGCAGCAGGACACGGGTTAATGCCAAAAGCGAATTCCACCCCAAGCCCGCTGGTTTGCTGTCGGTTATCCCATGGGATGAGCATCACTGGGCGGTCTCTCGGCTGGGGACACGTGGCCGAGGTTGTCCCCCCTGCACACGTGTGTGTGTGGGGGAACACAAAGCTGATGGCACCTCTCAGACGAGTGGGAGGGTGAGAAACACGGAGGGAAACCCCAGAGCTCGTGGGAACATCCCCTCAACCCCCGTGGTGTGTCCCCGGGGGCTGCCCCATGGCAACCTTGGTCTCCTGGTGAATATTCTCCCCAGACTGCAGGGGGAAGCCCACAAACCTTCTGCCACAGGGACAGACTCCATCCCTGTCCACCCTACTGTGCTCCACAGGCACCTTAGTCCATAGGGAGCCCCCCCCGAATGTTTTCCTTGGTGGGTTTGCTTCTTCAGGGGGAAAAAAATGGGTGCTCAAAACCATGGTGGTTTTGAGGTGGATACAGCAGGATCTGGGGTCCCCCCCAGTACCACCTGGCAGCAGAATAACTGGGAGCACTCTGAGCAAACCACCAGGCCCCAGAGCAGAGCCATCAAAGAACCATCCTGCACCCCTGGGTGGGGCTGAGGGGCTGAAAAACACCCCGGGGACTAATTGCATTTGCAGGATGTGGCCTAGCTGGGGTGACCCCTTTGATACTCATTATCCCTGCGGCTCAGCACCTCTCCCACACCCTGCCCCACTTGCAGCCCCTGGGACCCAGCTGCACCCTGTTAACACCCCCTGCACCCCCCCTAAACACACCCCGGCCTCACATCCCTCCCTGGATGCTCTCTGCTGCACGTGAGTAGCCCCCAATGGGGGATTTTTGCCTTTTCTCCTTGGAGGTTGTGCCATGCTGGGGGTCTCTCCATCCCTGGGGGTTGCTTTGCCACTGTGCTTTGAGCCGTTCAGCCTTTCCTGGCATCCAGATCTGCTGTGTTCCCATTCTGGGGGTTTCTACCCCAGGTAGTTGTTGCAGGAGCACAGTGGCCTTGGGCTGGTGGCCCTTCTGCAGTGGGGGACACTCAGAGCAGCTCCTGGGGAGGGCCAGTCCCCACTGGTGACACTGTAGCGTGTGGGGGGGGGTCACCCCCATTCTCAGTGCCCAGCCAGGGACATCCTCCCAGGAGAGAGAAAAGGCAGGGACAGTTACTGTTAAAAAAGTGATTTTGTTTTTGTGGTTTTTTTGGGTTTTTTTATTATTTTTAAATTAATAAAAAACCTTCAACCTGTTTTTTGCTGGTTTTTTCTTCTTTTTTTTTTTTCCTTTTTTTTTTCTT
>NW_020955369.1:2970181-2985791 GCF_003031625.1 Empidonax traillii | reverse complement strand
TGGAAGAAATATGAAACTCATCATTTACTCTACACTGAAGCTTGTCATTCCTGTAAATTCATAATCCCTTTCTAAATAGAGTCAACAAGTTGGTAACTAATCATCCATTAGAAAATATGGGAACTGAGGCAAAAACCACCATCTGCACTTTTGCAAATAAATTATTTAATATTTATTTTTCACATTGTCATCAGGAGAACTACTGAAAATGCACTCCTTTGCAAAATAACACTTAAAAAATATATAATGAGTGTTGAATGTGTGCACATGTTTGAAACGTGTTTGTAGCAACCATGCAACTGTGGGTTATGAGCCAGGTGCAACTTCAGCTTTAAAGACAGCAATCACATTCCAGAAATTTTTAATTATTGAGAAATGTACAACATCCAACACTGTACATGTGTATTTTATTAGTAATAATCATAATGCTTTACCATGCTGCTGACTGAAACACTCGAGGGCTCTAAAGGTTTCGGAAGCATCTGCCACCCAGCCGTACTCCAGCAGCCGCAGCCCCTGCCTTCCCCCCAGGGTGGCACCATGGGGAGCACAGATTCCCAGTCCCATTTTCACGTGGTTTTGTGGTTTCCTTCTAGTTCTCCACTGCTTGCTTTCAGTTTCACACAGAGGAGAAGCAAATGCCCTGTGGCATACACACTTCTTCCCAGGGCCATGTTTCTGTGTAATTCACCCTTCCGCTGCTAGGCCTGACAACAACAACATTTTCCACCCGTCAGCAAGGGAAACCCTGGGATGTAAAATTGAATAGAGGGCCTTAAAATGCTGAAGTGCCCCCACAGGGCTCACACCCACTCACACATTGCTCTTTTCTGACCTATTTCTGTATTTGGACTATGTATGTTGTATGCATTGCTACGGACTGTAGGAATAAGCTGGGCACCTGCTGTGTTGTTCCAAGTTCAAACCTGTATAAACACTATACCTTGTTGGAACGCCTTGTTCCACATTGACTTTAAAATTGGTTAAACCAGGTTTAAAAAAATTGCAGATAGGCAAGCCTTTGCACTAACTATAGGCACGGATGTTACAAATGTTTATAAAATACACTGATGAAGAAATGAAAGGAATGCCATGTTTGGTTACCTTACACAAGGACTAACTGGCAGTTTAATCCTAAATCAGATTGTGTCTCTGTTCTAACTTTGCCATGAAGAAAAATTGTCTCCTTTTCCAACTATGGAAGTTGTAATAAAATAGATCAGTCTTATTTTCAAACATTCTGTGCTATTTTACAGTTTGTCAGTCTTTTAATTGTATAAGCCATAATACATGAAAAATTAAACTTTTCAGAACTTCCTCTTCACAGAGTTAACAATCAAGTTTCTATTTCTCTAGAGGTACCCTTTTTTAGCACAGCAGCACACAGTATAGAGTCCACTGAGTCAACAATTTCTTTATTCTCAGATGACTCAACCAATGCCTTCAAATTTATCCTTTTCTCCTTATCAGAATCAAGCTGCAAATGTTAAGTCCCCCTGAACTGGCCCTGCCACATTCAAGTGAATGTGAAGTGCACCTGGTGAATGAAAGACCCTCTGAAAGAATGAGAAAATAGCTAAATTGTGACAATGACATTAGTACTGAAAATAACAACAGGAGACAAGGAGAGAATGGCCAAAACCGCAAGGAGTGCAAAGCCAAGAAAAATACACACTAATGCTGGATAACTGGATTAATATTTTTTTGTTTTCTATTTTTATTTGAGGGAAATGTTCATCTTTGAAACTTTATTCAAAAAGGAGTGTTGAAGATTCATATTATTTTTGAAATGTGTTACGCATAGGATCACAGAATATGCTGAGTTGGAAGGCACCCAACAGGATTATCGAGTCCAGCTCCTGGCCCTGCACAGGACAACAGAATCCCACCCTGTGCCTGAGAGCGTGTTCCAAACGCTCCTTGAAGTCTGTCATGCTTGGTGCTGTGACTATTTCCATGTGGAGCCTGTTCCAGTGCTCAACCACCCTCTGGGCGGAGAACCTTTTCCTGGTATCCAGCCTAAACCTCCGCTGACACAGCTTCAGGCCATTCCCTCGGGTACTGTCACAGGTCACCAGAACCCAGTAAAAATGAGGTTTATGCGCTCAGTCACAAGACGCTTGGGCTGGAATCCCGGCCGCGGACACGGATGATGCCGACGCCGATGTCGATCCAGCGGCAGCGCCGCCCTCCCCGCTCTTCCCTTCCCTCCTCCGGCGGGCGGGGCGGCCGCTGTGGGATCCAGGGCCGCTGTGGGATCCAGGGCCGCCTTGGGAGCCATGGCCGCCTCCCGAGGGAAGCGGGGCGGCTCCTACGAGCGGCTGAGCCCCACGGGCACGGAGGTGACGGGGCTGGCGAGGGGTCCGGGCGGGGATGGGGTTCTCTGGGCTGGGGGGGAACCCGAGCGGCCACCGCCTCCCACGGCCGCCTCCAGCCCGCCGGGAGCTCGGGTGGGGTTCGTGCCGGGGCTGTGCCCAAAAACCGCGGCTGATGTGTCCTGGGGGAGGGTGGTCGTTTGGATGGAGCTCTTCCACAGATAGGAAAGGGCGCAGGATTTGAGCAGGGAATGCTTGTGACTGGGGCTTGCACAGTGTGAACACTCCGTGCTGCACCAGCAGGTCTGTGTGTGTCGGTGGAGGGCTCATTGTCCCGTGGGTTTTTTTTGGTGTTTGTGTTTTGTTTTGTTTTGGTTTGGTTTGTTTTCCCTCGGCTTGTCCTGTAATCATTCGGCTTTTTGCTGAAAGCCCAAGAAAAATTTTGGTGGAAAGAGAGAGAGGAGCCCCGGGCAGGTCCCCGTTGTGTCGGTGGGTGTCCCACGGCATCTGCCGGAAAGGGCTAAAACTGCGTCCTCGGTCAGGAATTACTTAAGGAGGTAATTGCTGAGGGACAGAAATCACTCCCTGGGTGTGCTGGAGTCATTCCTGGGTGTGGATAAACATTCCTCGGGAAATACGGGAGAGTTGGTGTATTTGTTTGCCTTTGTTACACTTATCTCCAGCTCGCTGTGAAATTGGCAGCAGCGCACAAGGCTCGTACTCTTCATATTTTTGTGTGCATGTTAGCAGTGCCTCATCTCTTGGGGTCTGAAAGGAGCCTGCCGTCTTATTTAGGTTTTAGCAGGTGATAGCTATTAATAGCTGTGTTTTCAAATGGGGACAAAAAAAACCCACACACAAACCCACAGGATTTTAACCATCAATATTTAAGGAAGGTTTGCTTGTGGGATGGAACAACATGTAAGGTTGGAAGGGGCCCATAAAGGATCATCAAGTTGGAAGGGACCCATAAGGATCATCAAATCCAACTCCTGTACTTTACTGTTAGTGTGATGATACTCTAGGATATGTGTAAACAGTGTGAGATCAAGCTAAAGTGGTGACTAATGTCCTCTTAGAGCCAGTTAAGTTGTATTAATTCGTGAGACTGTAGATCTCTTTCATTCTTCATACCTGGTGTTAGAGTGTATTGGTGCAAGAAGGGGACAGGCAAAAAAAAGTGTATGTACAGGCCTTATTATAGGTCAGAATGAAGTAACTTCTGAAAACTACATATTTAGTAAAGAAATTAAAAAAAAAAAAAGCCACCAACTTTTTCTTCATGCTTTCAATTATCATTGAAACGTCTTCCCTTGTTCTTTTTTTAAACAGAAATACAACACTGAAGAGAATGTTTTTTTCTTCAGTAAATTGACATATTCCTGGTTTAGCAGGTGAGGATTTAATAAACTGCTTGTTGCTGTTCATTGATGCTCAGAGAACTGAAGACTGGGCACTTACTTTCCAGAATATCATTCTGTCTTGAGCCTAAGATTGCTATTAGATTTTTGCAGAAAAATCAAAGTTTGCAACACGTAGAGGTCATATTCAAGTCTGTATTGTCTATACATAGTAACAGGGATTTTATACATTATCTAATGGCATTATTGAAAACATATTTTGAAAACTAAACACATTGTTCTTGTCACAGCGGATAATGCTTTTAGACAAGGGGATATAAAAGGCCACATTAAACTATCCTTCTTTATTTGTTATCCTTTTTTATTTATTACCCGTCTGTGTAAAGTTTGGCAATATACAAATAAGATTTCCTTTATCATGTGGTGATCATGTGGTGATCAACTATCTAAATCACCAGAAACAAATATTCAGCAGTGCATGTAAGGTTTTTTTCCAAGTAGCCAATTTCATGCTCATTTTCCTCCCTCTTTGATGGCAGGTCACAAATTATAACTGTAGCTCACCTGCTCAAATAGAATAGGAAGTTTCTCTGCTTCTTGAGAAATTTTCCACCAAAAAATAGGAACTGAAAACTCAACTCTATCAAATCACACAGCTTCCTGTCACTTAATATTTTGAGTGGTATTTTAGACAATTTTGCATGTTATGTTTTGTGACCATTACTAATTTTTAACATTTTTTTTTCTTGAAAAATTACTTCAGTCAGACTTACACACTTCAAAAATCCAAAAATGGGAAAAAACCATGTTTCTTGCTTTATTCAATATTCGTAATTTTAAGGAAAAAATGAAAATTATATTTGCTGTTAATAAGCTGAGACAAAACATCAGATTGTTTCAAGGATTCAGAGTATTCAATTAAACTCTGGCCTTGTTGAAATTACAGAAGTTCACCTTTGTTTTTTACCAATCCTTACATTCTACACCATAAATACAAATTTTTAGTTTTTCTAAGAAGTTTTGCAGTTTACTGAGTGCTTCTGTACGACATTATGAGCTCTTTATGCCACAATGTTTGCCCAGATTTTCAAGGTAGACTGTCTTTTGTATATTTTAACCAATCGCACAATGTTTAACAAAAGAAGAAAAAAAAACCTGAAAAAATATTTCATATTGTGAACATTAGATATATTCCCTCTTTTCAATCACAGGTAAACAGGATAAATTATGGCTCATATGTTCGCACCTTAAGTGCTTGCAATCACAATGAGGAAGTCTCAAATTCACTGTTGCATAATAAACCCATAATCCTATGTTATGTTTCTTTAGAAATCAGGCATTCTGAAGGTTATGGTTTAGTAGATCTGTTTATCCTCTGGCAGCAGTGAGTTTTAGAACTGAGATGCATTATGCAGAATTCTTGAAAAACAGTTCCCACTTGAGTACCAATCAGTTTACTTCCCTCACCTTAAAAACTTAAAAACTGACGCTTTTAATGGGAGACTGTGTTAATTTTTTGCCTTAATTTATCATGCTTAAGACAAATGCACTTCGTATTAATGTTACATCTTCAGTAGATGTTTGGGTGGCCCCTGGGGATAGTGAGGTCTGCCCTCACCAGAATTTCTCAACCTCCAAAACCAGCATTTTTGAGTCCTGTTTTGTGTCCTGTGATAAGCACAGTAGCACACACAGTAGGCCCAAGGGCAGCACTGGCACTGAGGGGCACGGGAATGATACGCACTGGAAGGGCACATGTGAGGAGATGGACCCTGTGCTTGTGTTGCAGCATTCAGGCAGGGAGATCCTCACTGACTAAAAAAGCATGAGAGCTGGCACTGACATTCTTAAGACCAGTTTTAGGGGTTTTTTACACTGAAGTGGATGAAAGCACTTCGTTAAAACAAAATTTCAACAGGTGAAGGTTTGCTGTAGGGAAACTTCCATTATACTTGTGCTGAAGCACAGTACTTTATTGTTGTTACCTTGCTTAAAGAGGAGTTGCAGCATGAATCACCGTCCCTGGAGGTATTTAAAAGATGGGTAGGCATGGCACTTGGGGACATCCTTTAATGGTAGACTTAGTGCTGTTAGGCTGACTGTTAAAGTCATCTTAAGGGTTTTTTCCAACCTAAATGATCCTGGAATTCAGTGACAACACACTCCTGTGATAGAAATGGCATTTCATTCCAGATCAGAATAGTAAGTGGGTAATGGTACAACACATGTCTGTTTATGAAGTACTGTGTTTTTCTGTAAAGAAATACAGGATCGGAAATGTAGACAGATTCTGAGGTATAAAGGTTCCTCAGAATTTGCTGTTCAGATGTGACAATCTGCTTGGGCTCTCCTTAATTCAATGTGAATTTCAGTGTATTCAAGGTAATTGTAAATATGTTCCACTGTTTAGTCTGTAGCTTTTATAGGATTACATATATTACTTTGGTTATAGAACTTTATTTACATACACTAAATTATATAATTATCATTTTGAATTATTAGTTCTGCTTGTTTTGTCTGCTGCATTTCAAGCTGTCCAAATTAATTGCTTTCTTTCAGAGTGATATCTACAGGCTACAAGAAGCCATTGGAAAGGGAGGACCTGTTTGAACTCAGTGAAAGTGATTCACCATATAGTGTGTGTCCTAACTTTGAAAAGCAATGGAGAAAAGAAATCCAGAGGCCAACTACAGGATTAATGGTAGCTATAATTCTGACAATAGGCAATATCCTCTTCTAAAGTTAAGGCGTCTGAAAACTGGAGAAGATTTAAAAAAATCTTGTTGTTTATTGAACAATCTACATTTTGTAGGACACAGAGGCCCCTCAGTGTTGGGATCAGTGATCTCTAATATGGCTATAGAACCAATCTCTGATATGGCTATAGAATTTTCAAAGTTACCTCTTAGAATGATATCCTGTTACATTACAACATTTCAGGTGATAAGGAATATACTGTGACGGGTATGGAATGTACAGTGACTTTTATTTGTTGATGAATTACCATATTACCAAACTGTCCAACTCATTTTTCCCTCTGAACTTCTCTACTTCCCTGTGTCTTTGCATCTGTATTTCAGGTAGTAGAAGAGTTTATGAGCAGCTTGTTTATTTGTAGTCACTGTCTTACAGAACATGCAAAGCAGGCTTCAGTTTTCTTTAATTTCAACAATATTGAGTTTTACAGATATTTGGGGTTTTTTTTGCTTGAGTCTTCTTTTACATTTTTATGTAAATCCTTGACAGTTTCAGTCACGGCTACTGTTTGTTGTAGTTCCAATGCACAGTAGTTCCAGTGTAGTTCCAAACTCTGTAATATCAGGAAGTTCATAGGATGAGGATCTCACCTGTAAGAGTGAGGCTTTTGCTTTTTAATGACTTACCGGTGAGTCCTACAGAGTCTCCTCTTACTGCATTTCATCAGTGTTTTTCTTAGCTATTTATGCATTTGCCCTTCCTTCCACTGATGATATAAACCCGCAAGCCCTTTCTACTGGAGCAATTAAAAGTATTTGGCAGTAAGGATAATTTTAAATTCAGAAACTGTTTTTATAATTTGAGTAATCTGAAAAAAAAATCCTGTCATCATTATGATGGTGTTAGGTGGACAGTTTCATATTACGTATTTTATATTGTAACGTGGGTGAAGTTCAAAAATTTTTTTTCTCTTAATTCTGTATATGTTTTTGTAATCTTGCAGGCTTCTTACATCCAAAGAATGCTATTGAAGAAAACAAGTTTCCATAAACCATCTTTGATTTTGCCATTATGGCAAACATTTAAATATTTATTGATTAAACTTGCTTTTCTGAAAGTTGCAGCTGACGTTCTGGCTTTTGTGAGTCCACAAATAATGAAGTAAGTGTTCAATGTGTTTTACTTTATTTTCAAAGAGAAAGAGTAATAATAAAGTTGAAGGGTTACCAGTATCAAAACCAAACTAAGCAACAGCTTAAATGTTTAAAGATTTTATCCTCCCCTTCTGTGATTACCTGAAAGTGATTTAATGAGGGAATGGTCAAAGCGATCAGAAATTTTATAGATAAAGCAAAGACAAAACCAATAGAAGTTCCACAATGCTCTATGTAAGTAGTTAATATATATAAATTAAAAAAAAATCAAATATTAAGAAAAAGGGACTACAAAGATATCAAACTTTTCTGCTTTTTTGTCTTTGATTTTCCATCTCTACTTTTAAAAAACCTCAAATATATAAATATATAGAGAGCTTCAGCATTTAATGGAAAACTGCAATTATTCTGTTATCATATTGTTTGTATCATGAAGTTCCAGTGAGATGGGTACCAAGTGGTTTTAGGAAATTGTGCTGACCACAGATGTGTTAGGAATTGATCAAACACTTGAGTGTTTACAAAAAAAAGACTTAGTGAACAGAACTATCATTAACCTTCAAACTACACCCTGAATCAGTGTAATCCTGAACAAAATGGTTGACCATAAAATCTGTTTGAAGATATCATGGTCGATGTTTATATAAAATAATCTTTTAGTAACACGAGAATCAGAATTTTCCTCTAGATTTTTTTTTCTCTCTCGCTTTTGTGTTTGGCAGTTGCAACCTTTCTAAGTACAAATATATAATTATTTTTTTCTCTTTTTCTTTTATGAAATAGTTTTCTTTTATTCTTTATTTGTATTCCATTGTCAGAGAAGTTAGCAATAGCACATGTCTGGATTTGTATTGGAGAATTGTTTCTAAGCTAACAAATTCAAAAACAATGATAAAACCAGTCACTTTTAACATCATATTTTGTTGTGACCTTCCACCACAACTGGACCTAAAATAGCCTCAGTTAAACTCAATATCTCAGTTAACTGAGCTTTTTATTGTTGGTTGTTGATTTAATGGGCAGAATTTTAAATTCTTTTTTTTTTTTCATTTTCAGAGCAATGATAGTGGCCAGTGAAAGTCAGCCTAGCTCGTATTGGAGGAGTTGTGGCTATGCTATTGCCCTGTTTGTTGTAGTTCTCTCACAAACTCTTCTCCATCAGTTATACCACCGTAACAACATACTTACTGCAGCCAGAATCAAGACTGCAGTTGTTGGCCTGGTATACAAAAAGGTAATCACGTGTTCTTCTACTTCTCTTTCAAAACAAAACCTAAAACATACACACAGTGTTCAAAGACAATGTGCCTACCAGCCTGATCAAAACACAGGATGTGATACGCTCGGTGACAGGATAACAGGCTGAGGTTATTTTTTCATGGTTGTTTATTTGTAATAATTTGGAATTTCAGTGGCGTTTCTGTTGTAAGACTCTGAGCCTGAAACTACAAACTCTTTGTCAGCCACATGTACAGACATAATGTTGGAGATAGATGTAGAAACTGAGTTCTATTTTGATTATGGGTTAAGTTCCCGAATTTGGTGAATAACATGAGAAAACCTGTTAGGTGGGATGTCTGGGAAAAACTAAAGGTATCAATGATCACTATTGTTACTGTATAGTAGCAGTGAATATGAGAAGCTGAAGTCTGCCACTCTGTCTCCTTTGGAGGTTACAATTTCCCCCAATTTTAGTTAACTTGCTTTTGAGTTGAATATGCAATACTTTCATTGGTTTTCAGATTTTTAAAAGATGGCTAACCACTGTGGAAATCTGTAGCTTTTTCCAGCTTTAGTAAGATACACTGAGCATTAGCTAATTTAATAAGATACACAGCATTAGCTACAAGGGATGCAAATGCTTATAATGCAGAAGTAAAAAAGGTTGTCTGATCTGCTAAACTTAAAAACTTTTACTGTCCTGTTATTATGTAGGATATGAGATAAGGCTGGTTTCTCAGTGCTGCACCTTTATTTTGTTATGAACAGGGCACATGGGTGTTTTTACTGCAGTATTTAACTATTAAGCATAAGTTAAAGAAGGAAATAACCAAAAGCTGAACTAAATTACTGTCTTTGTTAATTTAAAATATAGTCTCTTTCTCAAGAGTCAAACTTATTTTTTGGCATAGACTTCTCAGGTATTTGCTGAACCAGTACACAGAATTTTACTGGTGACTTGCAAGCGAGTTCAATAAAGGAATTAATTCTCTCAAGTTACATGTCAAGGTGTGTCAGTGCATCAGGTCATGAGCAGGAGAATAGAAGATTCAGCTGGAGTGGGCACATCTTCTGGGAAGTTTTCTCACTTACAGAGTAGAGATACAGCCTCTTCCTCTCTTAGTAGAGTTGATTAGTGAATGTCAGGCCAGAGCTGTGTTTGACACATGGGGTGGATGGTGGAGTGAGCTGCTGCAGCACTGTCTTGTTGCATGCAGGAGTTCGAGGTGACACAGTGGAAAAATGTGAGGCACTAACAGGAAGAGAGAGCGTGTGTGTGTGAGCTTATCTGGGTGTCAGTCCCGAGACACCAGGGGCGTGTGGTGTCTGCCTGCCACACTGGAATGATACCTCTTCTTGCTGTGAAGCCTCTTGGTGTTGGTTCCTGCACTGGGAGATTCTAAGCCAGGCCAAAACTGAGGCTTTCTGAACCCTCTTTTGACCATGTTGCTATCAAGAGCTGCAAGTCTGTTCCACCAAGCTGAGCTTTGCTCCAGTTAACTGCCCTCTTAGCAACGTGACCTCTGTATTTTCTGGTTGCAGGCCTTAACTTTAGCAAATTCCTCACGACAAAACTATACAACTGGGCAGATTGTTAACCTGATGTCAGCAGATGCTCAGCAGCTCCTGGAGCTAGCTCTCAACATGAATGTGTTGTGGTCGGCACCTTTTCAGATCGCCGTGGCTGTCGTCTTCCTCTGGAAAGAGCTCGGCCCCTCGATCCTAGCAGGTGTTGCAGTGCTGCTTTTGGTTATACCTGTAAATGCACGCATTGCAGCCAAAGTAAGAAGGCTGAAGGTGAGATGTTTAAATTAGCACAGTAATTAAGTTGTCATAAAACACTGTTAAAATAGTGTTGGTATATCTAAGCTAACCTGCAGACAAATAAACTGTGCCAAGCTGCAGCTCTTTCTCAGTGTGTGTGGGGGGAAGTGTAACTGCAGGAGCCAAGCCGTATGTTTGGTAGCTAAACCACTGTGTAGGTTGGATACCTAAATTTTCATTTTTCTGAAAGAATATTTTTGCATTACTGAAAATCACTGTATGATTCGATGTAGGAAACAGCTATGGGGTTTTTTTTTTTGCATATTACATGAGCTAATTCCATTCAGTAAGGGATTTTGTAGGATTATGGCCCTCTTCCACTTCTATTATTCAGACTAAGCTGCACAGTAAAAATTTAGCATGTTCTCCTGAGGTTATGGGAATTCCCCTAGAGGTAGTGTGTGTGTGTTCTGACTTCTTTTATGTTTCTCTGATGCTACAGATCTCTTGGCACTGTATTGCCCATAACTGTTATAATTTCTGTGAGCTCCACGGAAAAAGTACTACTACCTTAAGTCTTGCATTGCTTTCAAGGCAATTTGTTGTCTTATTCTACCTTTGATGGTGTAACTTGCAATGAAGACTGTCCCCATTAATTCTTTTTTAAGGCTGGGACAGTTTAGAGGTACTGACAAAACCCCCCAAAAAACCTCTCACCTCTTTTGCAGGTGAGGTGTAGCAGCTGCAAATGCACTTAGATCCCTAATGTGACATGAGAGAGGAAATACAAAGGATAATAAAATCATTCTGTCTAAAAGTTTTCAACTTGTTGTTATATATGAATAAGACTCCAAACAGTAAAGAAACTGTTACTGTTACATATTTTTGAAATGTGAGATGCAGAAGAGCCTGAGTGTAGCATAAGAGTGAGGAGAATTTCTGGGTTTTTTGGTTGTTTTAATAACAATGTATTCATCAGTAACAGAGGAAATTTTCTTCCTAATTTCTGTATATATACATATATATATATATATATATATGTATACAGTGTTTTATATTCATATAATTACATATATATTCACGTGTGGGTGTATTTAGTGTTACACAATATTATTATTGAGTCTATATTTACCTGCTTAGCAGTTTTTAAGATTACAAAACATTGCCGTTCCTGAACCCCCTGGGAACTGGCAGCCTGTGAAGATTTTAATTCAATGGAAAGAAAAATAAACTGGACAAGAATTGAAATGTGCATTTAAGCTATTTTAGGGTAAAATAGTTATTTTAATGTATTTAATCCCATCTAATTTTTTTTTTTTTACTATATCTGTATGAAACTGGTATAACTGCAGTGCTAATGTCTTTTTCAGCAAGGTAAAAATAGCATGAAAGTGTCTGCAGTGCACTGCATATTTTACTTTCCAAAAGCATTCATTTTTTGAAAAATGAAAACATTTCTTTCTTTTAATCAGAAAAGCCAAATGAAGTATTCAGATCAACAAGTCAAGCTATTAAGTGAAATATTACATGGAATAAAGGTAATGATGCAACTAATAAGGGGCTTTGGTTTTTTTTTAGTTAGGTTGTAAATGTAGTAACTTATTTTAAAAACTTAGGTTTTATGAGTAATGTTTCAGCTAACAATGATGCAAGTTTAAAGATACAACGTTTTAGCATAATGTGCTTAAAGGGTTTTTGGAAAATATATACTGGTTTAATTTGATCTGAAAAACTCTGTATCCATGATGCATTAATTTTATTACCAAATTTTTAATTAAAAAATAAAATATTTTAATAGATGTCTTAAAACATTTAGCAGAGTGAGGCTGTAGCGTAGAAGAGAAGCACTTTTAAAAGTGTCTTATTTTTGTTATTTATCCTGTTTTGAAACCAGCTCATCCTTTGTGATACATAAGGGACACTTTGAAATCTGAAGAATTAAGAGTGACTAAAGTATATTTCCCATAAGAACAACCTAATTTAAAGTTACGTCTGATCCTGCTTTCCATTGTAAAACATTCACATTTTTCTAGTTTGGCATTGGTGAATGTTTGAAAATGACCTTGGAGATTAGGTTAATTTCTGAAGCCTGGTCACTGGTTTTTTGTTTTATTAAAATATGTCTGTTTGATTGTCTAGATCCTGAAACTTTATGCATGGGAACCTGCCTATCAAAGGAAGGTCTTGAGCATTAGAGAACATGAAGTGGATGTTCTGAAGTCATCTGGATATCTGACAACTTACTCCATGCTGACCTTGACATGTATTCCTTTTATGGTTGGTTTTATAAAAATATTAATTTATGCAAGACTGTTTCTCAAGTTCCCTGTCTTTTTAGTAGCTGACTGGCTCACAAATGTTGCCTCTCAGTGCCTCAAAACATTAAATTTTCAACACACTATATTTGAATTCTCAGGTTATAATAGTGTGTATATGACTAGAGAAGAAGGAGAGAGATTGTGAATTGACCAAGGTTTTAGATCAAGGTTTTAAAGACCTCCACTAGAAAGTCAGAAACCAAATCCAAAAGTCCTGAATCTCATGTCACTGTTTTAATTATGCTGTTTCTGTTGCATAGAACTCAATTCCCTATGAGTTTTAAAGGAATGAATTTTCTGTATTTTTTAGCTATCCCCTCTCAAACACTAAAACTCTAAATACATGAAAAAGAAAGAAAAAAAAAGTGAACCAAATTCATCCAAGACTTCTTTCAGTGGAATTCTATCAGGAGTGCGTTCCGATCTTTGGGTCTTTACATCCCTCCATTAAACTCCATTGGAAAGTAGATGGAGACTTCAGGGCTTTGGGATGACTGATTAAGGGATCAAGAGCACAGTGTTCTCCTCTGTTCTTCCAATTGCAGGGAATGATTAGGGAAGAAACAGGATGAGCAAGCTCCAAGCCTAGTGTCACCAGCAGAATTTGGGTTTTTGGATTCTGGATTGGTCCATACAACAGCAGACCAGCTGGCAACAAATGGGGTGCACTTGTCTCAAAGCAGGAAAGGATCTTTGTGCAGGAGTTAGAGGGGATCACTGAGAGGGCTTTAAGCTAGATTTGAAGGTGAAAAGGGATAAACCCCAGCTCACTAGATATTCTCCAGGGGAATGCTGTGGGTAACGGTGTCAAAGGCTTTGCTAAAAGAAGGAATTCCTAGAGGTAGAGGAACAGGCCATCCCTGTGTGCTGAAAAATGAGCTGTGGAGAGGAGGCTGACCTGCTGAACAGAGAGCTTTGGCTGGAACTGGGAGGAAAAAAGGAGAGTTCATGACCTTTGGAAGAAGGCTCAGGCAACTTAGGAGGACTGCAAGAAGTTCTGAGGTTCTGCAGGGAGAAAATAAGAAGGCCCAAGACCCGGCTAGAACTGTCTACTGCTGTAAAAGACGATAAGAAATGTTTCTATAAATAGATCAGCAACAAAAGGAGGGCTATAGAGAATCTCCATCCTTTGCTGGATGGGAGGGAAACTTAGCGACAAAGGCTGAGGGAAAGACTCAGGTACATTTAATGTCTTCTTTTCCTCAGTTGTTAATAGTGTAAGGCCAGTTGTGCTTCAGGTACCCAGTCCCTCAGCTGGAATACAGGGACAGGGATCAGAATGAAACCCCCATAATCCAGGGGGAAATAGTCAGTGATCTGCTACGTCACTTGGACACTACCAGGTCTACGGGGCTGGATGGGATCCCCCCAAGGTTATTGAGGGCTCTTGGAAGTGCTCAGGTGTGACACCCATCTACAAGAAGGGTTGGAAGGAGAGTTTTGGAAACTACAGAACTGTCAGCCTGACCTTGGTGCTGGGGTAGGTCATGGAGCTGATCATCTTGAGTGCAGGGCAACCAGGGGATTAGGCCAAGCCGGGATGGCAATCTGAGATGGGAAAGTTATTTCATGTAGTTTGATGTGTGTTTGATCGGGTCAAACACAGTAGCCATGTTTTTTGTTCACTAAGATTGTAGTATTTCTGCACTCAGTATTGCAGCTATGCATTAACTTCTGTGTGCAGCAATTAGAGTCTGTGTTTATACATGAGCAGAAATGGGATCTTCTAAATGAAAATAAAACCAGCATCTTTGTATATATTTTAGAGTTAATGTGATTTTACTTCTTAATATATCTTTGTTATTTTTTTATTAAAAAGGTCTCATTGGCTACATTTGGAGTCTTCTTTCATTTGGACAAAGAGAATGTTTTAACAGCAACGAAAGTGTTTACATCTATTTCTTTATTCAACATTTTGCGACAGCCTTTGTTTGATTTACCCTCTGTGATCTCTGCTGTAGCCCAGGTAAGCCTACTAAGAACAAGTGCTATAAAAGGCTAATTTTGTATTCTGTCATGTTTCAGCCATTTCTAGGAGTGATGAAGTAACTTGATTATTTTAAGCCACGTTTTATTGAGGTGAAACTGCACAGTATTCTTAATGGAATGCAAAGCATGAGGGCTGTTTAAAGGATGTCTCATTCTTTTAAGTACAGGGAAAATTGGGTAGCACACCTAATTGTGACTGAGCTTTCTGTTTCTTGCTTTTCTTCCTTCAGTGGACTAGACTCACCTTCTGCTCCTACTCTCTCAATCTCTTTTCCTCATAGAAGATACGGTATGAACAATTTGGGCTACACATGGTTAAATCCCTGAGCCACTGTAATATATTGGAGCCCTTGGTACCAAGTAGGGGAGACCCACTGTGGACTCTGCTATTCTGGGTTTGTCAAGTCACCACTGAAGGAAGTGGAGAAAAAAGAAGTAGAGCTCCTGAGGATCCCATATCAGCAACCTTCAGACCTAATGGTACACCAGTAGTGTTGCCCCCTGGGTTGGGAACTTCTAGTTTTTAAGACCCTGTTATTTATTATGGGTATAGCATATGAGCTGCTCATGAATGTACTCGATCACAGCTTGTACACAACTCGGCCTTTGTAAGGGAGGGGACCACTGGGAACAATTACCCATCCTAATTTGATTTAATTTATGATTAGCATACTGTTAGATCTAAACCTTTTCTTTTCCTGTTGGTTAACTTCTAGTAGCTTAAAAATAAGCACAAGGCTTAAGTTAATGTCGCTTTGTCCCAGCACGTCTCATGATGCACCCACAGTAAA
>NW_020955369.1:2939499-2969939 GCF_003031625.1 Empidonax traillii | reverse complement strand
GGGAGGGGACCACTGGGAACAATTACCCATCCTAATTTGATTTAATTTATGATTAGCATACTGTTAGATCTAAACCTTTTCTTTTCCTGTTGGTTAACTTCTAGTAGCTTAAAAATAAGCACAAGGCTTAAGTTAATGTCGCTTTGTCCCAGCACGTCTCATGATGCACCCACAGTAAAATGTCTTTCTTCATTCTATGAAGAGAGACTTACTGTGCACTATTTCTTAACAAACAAAAAAAGCTAAACCACGGGTTTATGAAAACAAACCAATTGAGTCAGAGGAACTGGACATTCAAGGATGAAATATATCTACAAACATTGGCTTATTGATCACTTTAGATTGTTTAGTACTTTAAAGAAAATGTTTCTGAAATACCTAAACACCTGTTCTGTCTGTCATTGAATAAGATGAGGAGTCTGCCTTTCCATATGATCTAGAACTTTTAAAATATTATTAAAAAATACAAGGATCACAGACATGTTGTAAATATTGTATGTATGTTCATTTTGTAGACAAAAGTTTCTCTGAGCCGTTTGGAGGATTTTCTGTGTGCTGAGGATCTTAACCCTGAGGATGTCAGTACAAACTACAGTGGAAGTAAGCAGTAGTTATTAATTTTTAATTGGTCATCATTTTATATGGAAGATTATTAAGAAACTCAACTGAGGGGATAAATTAGCAACTCTTTGCTCTGTTTTCTTTACTGCAATAGATCATGCTGTTGGTTTTAGTGGTGCTTCTTTCCGCTGGGAGAAAAATGGCCTGCCAATCTTGAAAAAGTAAGGTATTTGTTTCTTAATTTTATGAGCTCCCTTGGCAGAATGTGATGTCTGTAGAGATTTTGATCAGGTTAAATGTACTCTGATTCAGATTACTTCACGTTGTTACATACCAAAAAGAACATAAATTACTGTTTCCAGAGCTTCCCACATGATCAGTGTGCTCTGGAAAGTCAAATCTGACCTAGTCTCCCTGATGCTCCCAGAGGAACCACATGAAAGTGCGTGTTCCCCAACACTGAACTGTATGACTTTTATGGGAAGTCCTCCCTTCATCCCTTCCTTCCTCCCTTCCTCCTCTCTTCCTCCCTTCCTCCTTTTCTCCCTCCTTTCCTCCCTCCCTTTTGTTGGTGTAGCATTTTGTTCTACCTACAAGTAAGCTAAGACGGTTTAGGCATCCTTGCCTTGAATACCAGTCTGAAAATTAGACTATGGCTTCCTTTGGAAAAAGCAAACAAGCAAAATGTTTGCTTTTCTCAGAGTGGTCCTTCTTGCCTGAAGACACTCCTCATTTTGTTTGTCGTTTCTTAACAAAGGTATTTCTTAGGTGTAAATGCAGCTATGCCTAAACTGCTACTCAGTGAACATACTGGAGGGTTAGGAATGACATGGCATAACCAAACCCTGGGGTGCAGTAGAGAACCTATTTGATAAGATCTATACAGCTGTTAAATGTTACTAAGGAGCTGAAGAGGTTAAAACCCTCTCACCACACTGTCCACCCTGTTCGTCTCAGGGCTGGGGCACTGTGTCCCCACATCTCAGCCACCATGGCCTGCAATATAGTGTCCAGTCATGAGCTGCCTTCAGCATCATATACAGACTTCATTAAACTCTGGTGCAGTCTCTGGGTACAGTCTTTCTCTACCTCATTTGTGTTTCCAGCTGTAGTCTGAAGGGACATAAGGCCTTCCAATCAGAACACACTTGGATCAAAAGAGTATGGAGTACAGGTACTGCATCTTGTTTGCTAAACTTTATGAGGACACATTGGGCTCCTTTTGGCAGCAAAATACACTGGTTCTGAAGGGCAGCTTTTATTCCCCCAAACAGCTATTTTTTCCCTGAGAGGGATCACATACTTGCTACAGTAGGTGCTCCACGAGAAGTCCAGGAGTTGATTGTCAGAGTAAGATGGAATGTGAACCACAGGCCTGAGAAGAATACAGTAAGACCACTTACTGTTTAGGCTGTCTCCCATTTGATTTAATTGTGACCAGATGAAAGCACAGCCTCTAACTTGAGACAAATAAATTTATCCTTAAAGTCATTAGTGCAGTTCATGAAATGGTACGTAGTCAAAAGATGTACAAACTGAAGTAATAATTTCTCATCATTCTAAGTGTAATACAGAGTCTTTCTTACAGTGACCACAACCCATCCATGATGGAGTATTTATAGAGAGGATAACTAATTTTTCTTTCTCAATATTTCCAGCTTAAGTGTCAAGATTCCTGAAGGCTCTTTAGTTGCTGTTGTGGGACAGGTTGGATCTGGAAAGTCATCTTTTCTTTCTGCTGTTCTTGGAGAAATGGAGAAACTTGAAGGAACAGTTCAGAGAAGAGTAAGATTGTCTGTGTCCCCCTGCCTTGCACACTCCTCAAAACCTAAATTAAGCAGAACTGATTATTAGATTTTCAGAGGGCATGTAGCTTAATGTAAGAAAATGTTTCGAAGCATTTCCAGTTATGGTTCCTATCCTGTAATCTTAAATTTTAAAGCTGATGTGTTCCACAGCATGTTATATAAAAATAAAAATTATCAAACTGTATTTTGATTTCTACCTAATGCACACCTATTTTGCTGCATATAGATATTACAACTGATGCCTGTTTGTCACTGTGATCTTTCCCTGGAACACTTTACTGCATATATGTCCCAGCTCTGTCTGTTTTATTTGAAGTCATATGTGTTTTTATAATAATGATAGACGATTCACAGATTGCTTTTATTACCTGACTTAATAAAAATTCTAGCAGTTTAAAAATGCTCAAGTTTTGGAAGGAATTGCTGGTTACTTTGAGGCAAAGCTGGAATTTCAAATTTATTTTTAAGTCCTATTTTGTATGTTCACACAGCCCAAGTGAAAAAATTATTTCCAATTCTTTTTAGGGTTCAGTGGCTTACGTTTCTCAGCAGGCTTGGATTCAAAATGACAGTTTACAGGAAAATATCCTCTTTGGTGCAGATCTAAACAGGCCATACTACGAACTTGTTTTAGAGTCTTGTGCTTTACTGCCAGATTTGGAACAGTTACCGAACGGAGACCAAACAGAGATTGGAGAAAGGGTGAGAATTTGAGGTGTCAGAAATAGTGCAGTAAGAGAAGTTGCAGCTTTATGGTTTCATATACTATCTGTTAGATAATTAAAACTAATGACTAATCAGTAATCAACCAAGTACATGTAGCCCATCTTCTTACTTAGCTTACTTACTTTGAACTTCTGTTCAAGCTCTGAACTTTTACTAATTTTTAAAATGGCTCTTTTCTATACAGATGTTTGTGTCAGTCCTGTCCTGTTCTCCAGGAGTTTCCTCAGTGCTGTAAAATGCCAGTATGACTGTAAATAAAAGTTATTGTTTAATCTTCCAAAGTACTTGGCATTTGCCCATTTAGGAATGGGAATAATCAACAGAGCCCAAACTTTTCTCTAATTACTTGAAAATCCAAATGTTGCCTTCCTATTTTCGTATGCAGTATAAAATCTACTTTGATTACCTAGAAAAAAAATGATGGGACTGAGTATGATACACTGGTCTTCATTAGTATTTCATATTTAAATGTGGATTATTTTGGCTTTGCTTTCTTTTCTTAGGGTGTCAATATAAGTGGAGGGCAGAAGCAGAGAGTGAGCCTTGCTAGAGCTGTGTACAGCAATGCTGACTTGTATCTCCTGGATGACCCCCTGTCTGCAGTAGATGTACATGTTGGAAAACATCTTTTTGAGAAGCTAATTGGCCCTTCAGGTCTCCTAAAAAGCAAGGTAAAGTAGGATGGCTTCCTTTCTGTCAACTGCTTTGTACAATACAGCAGGCATATAAAAGTCCCAGTCCCTCTGCAAAAGTTCATCTCTCACCTAATATGTTGATGAAAATTATTCTGAATAAAGAGTCTGAATAAAAAGCACAGCTAATTATGCCATTTTGAAGCCTATTTGGTAGACATAGCACAGAATGAAATACGTGGGAATCTGAAAGACTCATATAAGAGAGTTGCTCATCTCTTCTTTACTGGCAGTTTCTGAGGGGTGCTGTGGTGTGCACAGGGAAGGCAGGGCAGAGCCCTTTGAGGTCACACATGATGCCTCACGGCAGCAAACAGGTTATAGCCAGGATAGGTTATAGAAAGAAGGGCTTCTTGTTGGACAAAGAAGTTCCTAGGGGAAAGTGGAATCTGAGGGGACAGATTCTCCCATTTAAGAACTATTGATGTGGGAATGTGAGATAGCTTGTAAAAATCTCTCCTCAGCGTTGTGAATTAGTACAGATTATTCCTCTGGCTGCTGCCTGCAAAACACATGTATTAACATGAAACACTTACTATTTTGTCTACATTTGTTGCTTCATAAATGTCCTTCACTTTGCCTCTCTCCCTTCTCTCTTTCCTTAGCTTACCTGCTCAATGTATGAGTATTTATACATTGGTTATAAGTATTTGGCAGAAGCAAGAGCCCTATTAATGGTAGGCTTCTAAGCAGATTTTAATATTGAGACTATCGTGACTACATGTAGTGCGTTAAAACCTGTAGTACCTAGGGGTTTTCTTTACAATCTAATTTAAACCATTCATGAGCAGGGAACAGGTAAGAAACATTAAGGATTAAGAAACAGGTAAATACAAGTAAAAAAAGCGAGTAGCTTTGAGCTTAAAATTTAACATTACAATTGGCAATTAAAAGCATATTGTAGAGAAGTAGTTAATAAATAACAGCAATAATAATGATGATAATAATAAAGTATACAAACAAATGAGCAATATCACAGAAGAACTCCATTATATCATTCCAGCAATCATAACTGAATGTCTGCTTTTAGCATATGTTTATACTTACATGGCAAAATGGAAAACATTGTGTTTCAGACTCGTATATTGGTGACCCATAACCTCACAGTCCTGCCTCACACCGATCTTATAATAGTAATGGAGGAGGGCAGAATAAGTCAAATGGGGACCTACCAAGAACTCATTTCAAAGAGAGCTGATTTTGCTGAGCTTGTTCAAGACTTCGGTGCAGAGCGTACAAGTAAAGAGACAACCCCAGTGGAAGGTGAGAAAATTTGTATGCAGTGTTTGCTTAGTATTTTTACTTTTCATTTCAGCTTCTCAAAATATTCCTCCTGAAAACGAACAGGAGAATTGCTGGAAAATGTAGAGCATTCCTGTCTATGTTTTGCTATAGAATTACAGGTTATAAGTTAAAAAAAACCCTCAGGCTTTAATGTCTTCCGATCAAATAGTATGATAAAACCACCTTATGCAGCTGTTTTCAGCTTTTTCATATTGTATTAGTCACCATGTAAACTTCCCTGATTCTGCTAAGGATTCATCACCCAATAGGTAGCTATGGATATTTCAAACTGATCTTGCAGTGTCGATGATTTTGTCCTGTTTTGTATTGGATACTTCCCATTTCCATCACCTTAGACTGCTGTAACCATGGAGCACAGCAGGAGGGGCAGGAGAATATGGTCCACTTGTAGGAGAAAAAAAAATATTTAAAATTTTACTACTCTTATTAAGTTGGCTCTTATTTCCAGCCAACAAGTAGGCAGTGTAAACAAATATTGCGTAATCCCTTAAAAAAGCATGCAGTCATTCACTTGGATTGGGACTCAGCTTACCTCTGTACCTGAATTGTTCAATGTGTGCTCTTTATGGAGCTGTGGGAAAAAAGCAGGTACATGGACCATTCAGTCTGACCTGTTGTCATTATGTGCTTCAGGAGGAGATTAATTGTGGTTCTTTAATTTTGAGAGAAGGAATCTATCCATATGAACAGAAGAGTCCTCTAAGACCTAAGTGACAGATGTTTATAATGCTGTTTTCCAGTTATCTTAGCAACTCTAAATTGAGTGTCTGCTGGCCCTGTGCCAGAGCCTGTACCAGTGCTCTGAAATGTTTGCTGGGGATTGATGGGGAGGAGAGTGGAGAGACAGAACAGCAAATTGCAAAATGCAGCAGTGGGCAGTCTGGTGTTAGCTGTGTTGGGATGGCGGTGTGAGGTAGCCCTGTAAGGAAACATCCACCATGCACAAAGGGTAATAAGGAGAAGGAAGGGGGAACAAAGTCATGAGGGAAAGAAAAAGAATGCACTGTGTTGTGATACAAAATTGTGCAGCAGAGGTACACTCAGCAGGATGGCTGAATGTAGAAAACATTAGTTCCTGGAAGAAAAAAAGTGTTTGACTCCTTTCAATAACTCAAAAAGAACAGTAAGCTTGAGATAAACACTAATGTTAATATTTGCAGGAATGCTAGCACTTTCACTAAGCAGGAATGGAATTCCAAGGATACTCTCGGCTCATGGGGGAGATTTACCTGCTGTCACAGTTCTAGCATTTGGTCACAAATGTGTTTGTCTTGTGTAGTAGCTGCCCCAATACTAGGTCAAGTTAAGGAGTTCCTAATTTAAAGTATACCTCTTCATCATTTTGTCCCCATTTTTTATTTCTGGCCTCTTGTACTGTACCTGTCTACTCATGGTATAGTACTGAAAAGATTTCTCTGCTTTTTTTCCATTGTAGTGAGTTCTTCAAAGGAAGAGGGACAGCTGGGAAGGAGCCTGCAACAAAAAAGCCTGCTGAAAATTAAGTAGGTATTAAAGAAAACAATTAGCCATTGCTTAACTGATGCAATGCTAGAACAACCCTAAGTGCTGAAGGCTGTGGCACCGTGCTTCACCACGTAATCATGGTTTAAGCCTGAATGCCCACTAGCAGTTCCCTGGAGAGCATATGTCTGGTTTCCCTTTATACAAAAGAAGTTCACTGAAAATGCCATGAGTTCAGGAGGTCCAGTCCATGGGCTGCTTCACTGTGTGAACCAAAGTATTTTTGAAAGGAGTGAGGGGAGCTTTCAGAAGACCAGTTGAAGCCTCTGATGTGGGTGCACCCACAATTCCCAGACAGCAGTTTGACTTCTTTATGCATTACGTTGTTTATGCTCTTTTTTTTTTTTTATAATGTTGATTTCTCTTTTTCCACCTTTAAGAAAACTCATGGGCTCCCAAAGAGTTGAATGACCCCTTAGATCAACTGTATTTGGAATGGTACAGGATAGTGCAAAGATGAAGTACAAGAGACTCAACCCAAAAAGTTAAGACAGCGTAGGTCACTTAAGCTTAACCAGCCTGGTCCAGAAGTCATACAATCAGATGTATCAAACAGTAAGAGAGACCCAAATTGCCTCAGGAAAGGGTGGTCACACGTCTCTAGCAGGGCAAACTCAGTCTTACCTACACATATAGGAAGTGAAAAGGCCATACCTAGTGTTGTCGTCTTGTTCTCACAACAAAAACAGAACAGCTCAGGACAGTTGGTGTCTCCGTGGGAAAAATTTACATGATTTTATAGCATCCATTTTTGTTTGGGAATAAATATATTCTCTGCATGAGGACTCACAAGAAGATCTGAAAGTGTTTCTTGTTTGCAGCTCTTCCTTTGGTCAGCAGAAACCACGCACTAACAATAAAGAGCAAGTTGCAGCTGGTGGCGTAAGTATCACTCATAGAAAAAGCTTTGACATTTCTCTTTATAAAAATGTCTTATTTTGCAGTTGCAGTTTTTTGTTTCTTAGATCTCTTTTCTGAATTTAAAATAAACCTTACAGATTTTACCAGATTTTGAACATGTGGTCTGAGATTTTCTATTTTGATGATCTGCTGCTGGCTGTATTTTCGTATTACATCGAAGCTGACCTAGTTTTGGATATTTCAGAAAGAAGATGATTAAAAAAACTTTTATTTCTGTTAGAAAAACATTCTGTCTGTCTCGAGGAAATTTAAGCAGCTATGTGCTGGAGCAGAGACTAGAAATTCTGCATGGTAATTGTTTTGTGTTAGAAGGACACTTTCTGCAGTCTCCATTAAAAAAATCTGCCAGTTGCAAGAGAGGGAAAAGAACAAGTGAAACACTATGGAGAAAGCCAGAGCTTCTTGTGAAGCTGTAGTTCAGTTGAGATAAGAGCTGTGGGGTGAAGGGCTGAAGAAGGTATTAACTTCTAGCAAGACTGTAGAAATAGGCGCTTGGAAAAAAAATGAATTTATAGAAGAGGCAGAAGAGTTTGTGCCAACTGGAGCTCATTTCACTTCAGATCCTGTAATGAAGTCCAAGAATCTGCTCTTACCAGTTCTGCCTTTAAAGTGGCCTAGCTTATTTTGGCTCCGTTGGTCATCACCTACACCAAGAATGAGAACTTTCTCCTGCTGATACTAATTTCCTTGGCTCCAGTAGCCCAGAGCGGTAGTTGTAAAGTTTCTACTTCCACTGATGAACAGAGTAAATTTTGCTTCATACAAACTGTCAGGAATTCCACTTTTGTTTGGTTCATTGTTGTTTTTTTATTTTCTTTTTCTTTCTTTCTTTCTTTGTTTTGTATAATCCAAATATGTAACTGTCTGGCACTGGAAAGTAACTCGAGCAAGATTGCCTATGATGTGTTTCATTAAAGAGCAGAGTCTATTGGGAGAGGAAACCTTTTCACAGTAAAATTTTATATACCTAATTTATCAGAATTAATTAAGAAATTATTTAGATTTATTCCGAATTTAATTTATCCAATTCCTATTATAAAATGTGTATTTGCCTTCAAGAATGATGATGATTTTATGGGTAATTTTTTTTTCAAGGTGAGGGGTTTTTTTATAATTTAACAAGTACCTTCTTTTTTTCATGTGTTCTTTTGTTTTAGATGAAAATGTCAGTTGTCTTGAAATACCTCCAAGCCTTTGACTGGCGATGGATGTGGTTAACCATAGCTGCTTATATAGGCCAGAATGCACTGGGCATTGGACAAAACCTTTGGCTTAGCACCTGGACTGCAGAGACAGCACAAGTTAGTGATTTCACAGAATGGAAACAATCACGAAACTATAAGCTGTGTATCTATGGGCTTCTGGGATTCATTCAAGGCAAGGATGAGCATTTATGACTCTTTTATCACCATTTGCCAAGTTTGATTTGCCTGAATATGTGTCAGTAAAGAAATAATGCTGGTTGTTTCATGGTGTGCAACACAGTATAAGTTAAACCTGGGGAGAGCTGGAGACATTACAGACGTGTAGAAGAAAATGCTGTTTAATTTGGTGAGGTTCCTGTGAATTCTTGGAACATCCATGTGTAATAAAGCTCTCTTGGCATCTCATTGAGGTGGGGCTTCAGTATGGATGTGAAGTGGTGTGCTAGCAGAAGAGACAGCTGCAGGAAAATCATACTTATGAAGTAGTAAGATGTGTCACCAAACTGCAAATATGTGCATTTGTAAAACTAAGAGAGGAAGCACAGCTATGGGTTTGCTCACTGTGGTAGAAAACAGTGACAGGAACAAGCTCCATCCCTTTTCCCAACCCAGCCATTCATACTGTCTTTCCATTTATCCATTCCCAAGGCCTGCTTGTTTGCTGTGGTGCTTATGTGCTCACCAGGGGATCCCTGTCTGCCTCCCGGGCATTGCATCGTCAGCTGCTGGACAACGTGCTGCACCTTCCCCTGCAGCACTTTGAAACAAATCCAGTGGGTCAGATCATCAGCAGGTTCACGAAGGTAAAGGGAACACTCATGCAGAGTTTCCCATTTTATGGAAATGAGGCTTGAGTGACTCGGTTTTAATTCCGTTTTAACACTGTTAAAAGAATAATGATATGAAAGAAAAGTACTGCAGTATCCAGCAACAGGAAGCTGTTCCAGTGCATAAAACTTAAAGAACTGTCTCAAGCTATTTTCTTACAAAGCCATCAAAACATGTTGTTGGTAGAAGTTGTATAGACCCTATCCAAGATCATTAAGAGGTCATCAAAGACCATTCCTGCAGGTTTATCAGACCTAAATCTGTTCTGTTTTTTTTTAAAAAAAAAACCTGTATTTTTCTTCAATAAGATATTGCATGTCAGAATCTAATATTATTGTCAAAACTAGTTAATACATTAAATTCATGTTCCCAGAGGCATATAGAAGTGAATGTTATTTTCACTTCATAAGTTAATGTTATTTTCTGCCTTTGTACAGCTTTGGCTGTAGGTGGAACCTTTATTGCACAAACAAGTATTGTTTACTACAACTTTTAATGCTTCCCACTCTCATCATAAGTAGATTGTTACAATGCATTACTAATTAAGTGACTGCTGATGGTTGTGTTCTCTAGAATAATACTAAGAATGGGTTGTGCAATACACTAAAAGATCAGTTAATTTAGGTTTCTCAAAGTTTTTAGTGGAATTTACTCACAAAATCTTGATTCTTCTGTGCATTGTTACAGGACTTATTTGTAGTGGACGTCTGTTTCCATTTCTACTTGAAAACTTGGCTGAACTGTACACTAGATGTTATTGGAACCATTCTGGTTATCACATCTGCCTCACCACTATTCATAGTGGTAGTTATTCCCCTGGGATACTTTTATTTTACTATCCAAGTAAGTGCATTGCTCTTAATAGGGTTTTCTAGATGTGTGTGGTGAAATGTCTAAAACGATCAAGCATACAGGCTTAAATAATTTTTTATTGTGGAAAAACATAGATATATATACAAAACACATCTGAAATTGTTTTCAGAAAAAAAATCTTCGGGCTTCTTGAAAGGAAATTTGAATACTTCCTGAATGTGTAATTCCTGTAATACTTGGGAACTTTTAACAACTTATGACTATCTCTTCATACTTTGCTTTTTTATGGGAAGGTACAATATTGATAGAGATCCCAGCAACAAATCTGCTGAAGCTACCTGAAGAAATTGGGTGTATATTGTAGTGAAAGCTGAAAGTTGAAGGGTAACCCTGAAACAGCAGCTGTACATAGAATGATGCCTGTGCTGGTTTTTATGCAGGGTTTCAATTATGCTAATGAGAAGCCAAAAATTAATGTTTCAGAAAGACTAATGGCTGCATTTCTGTTTCTTAATACTCAGGGCATGGTCTGGGATTAGAGATGTTAAAGACTCTTATAATAAGAACATAGATGAAGGAAAAGAGGGCCTGAATTCAGTGTCTGCTAAGGAGCTGAAATATAGACATCATGACATGGAAGAAATAAAGGCTGACTTTCATCTGAGAAAGAATTGGGACATTCTAATTTGAAAGTTATATTGAGTTTTAGTTGGTTGTTACACACCCCTTGTGGTACAGCACGTTTTGTATAGAATTTGGAAATAATATTCTTTTATTTTAACCTTACCAGTAATTTATATATGGCAGTTATGTCGGCATTGCAATGTTGGTATGTCCCAAGAGACAGTTGGGTTTTATTTCTATATTGGTTTTGAATACCTTTTTTTTTTTTTTGTAGACACTTCCAACTTCTTTCATGTTCAAAATTTACAGGAATTCCTTATGAGAATACTTACCTGGCTACTGTCTGTACTGTCTCATTAGCGATACTACATTGCCAGCTCACGGCAAATTCGACGTCTGGCAGGAGCATCCCAGGCTCCAGTGATCTCCCACTTCAGTGAGACTCTTGTGGGGAGATCAACAATTCGAGCATTTGGCCACCAAGAGAGATTCATTAGAAAAAACTACGATGTTGTGTATGAGAGCTTAGTTTGCTTCTACAACAACCTCATCTCAAACAGGTACTTTGCAGCAGTTCTTCGTCTGTGACTGAACCTTCTTCTGTAGAATCCTGCAACTCAGTGTTTACCTTTAGTCAGAGTAGAGCTACTGAGAAGCAAGGACAGGAGCAATTTGTCCACCACTCTTTGTAATGAATGCATAGTGTTTAAGCACTGGGATGATTTCTTCTTTATGTACCATAAAATATCGGGTTTATAGAAAATGTGCATACGCTGTCTGGGATAAGAATATTTAAAAAAAAAAAAAAAAAACAAAAGGAAAAAAGTTTACAAATAGGTCATGAGCATGGACTGTGCTACATTTCAACTAACAGTTCCTCTTGCAAGTTTATGAACAAATCAAATTTGCATTTCAGTAGTTCATGTATCTGTATCATGTTCATGTAGTTCATGTATCGTGTGTCTGTATCCACAGGCACCAGGTGGATGTTGAGAGTGGAATCTTGGGTTTAAGGAAACAAAGTCCATTTGCTCAGCTTCCCTTGTGATTCAGTTTGGTTACAAGCAGAGATTAGCAAGGAGAAGATTTTCATGTCTGGTTTTCAGTGGTATACCTGAATCTTTTTCAGGCAGGGAGAGCGGGAAAGCAGTATGAGGAATGAAGGGAACGCTGGCCAGGAGTTGAGACGCAGGACTTTTAGTTTTAGTAGTGCCACTAGTTCTAGATATGTCATATTCCCTCCCCAGTTCCTATGCAAAAAGGAAATGATGGTGCCTGTCTCTTTGGGAAAGTGGGTAAATTGCTATATAATGATCTTAGAGTCATTATATTAGAAGTATCTTCACTGTGCTGTAAAAAATTTTATAGGTAATTTTTTTTTTTCTTTGGCTTGATTTACTACAGGTGGCTATCTGTCAGGCTTGAGTTTTTGGGAAACTTGATGGTGTTCTTTGCTGCACTGTTTGTAGCACTGTCTGGAAATACAGTGAGTTCTTCTACAGTGGGTTTATCAATATCCTATGCTCTAAATGTAAGTAATAGAGTAAACTTTTTGCTGTTACCACATTGCATATGAAAAGAGCAGTATACCTATAGTGAAGCTGAGTAGGTGAATATACACAGTGGCATCAACAGCACTAAATCCCCTGGGCAAACAGAGGTTCCCTTTGAATTGCATTAATTCTGGGAAGCTTCCCATTGATTATTTTCCACTTCTGAATTTCGATGGAATAATAATTATTAAAACTTATTTTAAAAAGTAGTTAATGAAACTCAGTATAGTGAATTTTTAAGTGTTTTGTTCAACCAAATAGGAAACTTAGTCATGTACAATTATACTTCATATTTGATTTCTTATTCACTTACTGAATATTATGTGGGTACATTTACTTAGAATTCTTTTCACTGAAGTCTTTTACTTTGGCATTGCACTTGTAAAGGTAGTACGTGAGAACCACATTACAGGGTGTCTTGAAGTAAGATAAACTTTACTGATAAGTTTCTAGTTAAAATAAATCTGAAGTATGATGTAGACAGAAACTAAACATCCAATTTCCTTCAATTTTGTGATGCTAAGGAGCCTAACATTGTCCAAATTCTCACTGTGGTAAGTGTTTCAGAAACACAGCTGACAAATACTAATGAATAGAAGTACAAAAAAACCTGTAGAGTCTGTTATCTGTCATGGCTTACCCACATCGCAGCCAGCTCACAGGAGTCAAATTCCTACATTCTCCAATATAACTATTTCCCCAGGTAATTCAGATTCTAAATGTTTGGGTGCGTAGAGCATGTGAAATCGAGACCAACGCAGTTTCAATTGAAAGAATCTGTGAATATGCAACAATGGATAAAGAGGTGAGCATTCTTGAAATGCTGAGCTTTCAGCTTGGATATTTAATTTCTGTGCATAGAAAATGACTAATTCAACTGACTTTAATATTGGTGAGTGGTAACAGCAGGTAATTGTTATTAAATGCTTTCTAGGTTTTGTGGTTGTTTTTTTTTTCATTGAGAATCTGTAGTTCTTCATCACAGTTATAGTCGTAGCAGTTTTATTCCTACTTTGACCAGTAAACTTTTTTGTTATCATTCATAGGAGTAGACTTTGTAGTAGGACTGTATCTGTAGCTCAGGTGAACTCTGTGTTATGTGCAGCCAAGAGGAGCATTTGAGGAGCAGTAGAGAGGAAGAGAGACCTGTCTGACCTTTAACTGATACTCACCTCCTGTCTGGGGAGACCTTTGTTTCGAATCAATTTGCCTTGGTTAATGTGCTTTTCTGAAAATAGTGTCCATGTCAAGCATGAAGGCAAACAAGACTGTCCTCTACTTCATTCTCTTTTACTCTTCTCTCATGTTTATGTTTATTTCTTTCTTCATATCTTTCTATTTTCTCCTACTCCTGAAAACAAAATGTTTCTCATAGAATATGCATCTTAAAAATCTGGGAGATTAAGCATCAGATTCAGTTCAGTTCCTGTCAGTTGATACCAGATACTAGACTATTAGCAGCTGCCCAGTTAAATTGAATTTACTTTTTTAAATGAGTGTATAAGATGTTGTTAAACAACCCCACATGCTTCTTCCCAGAGTTCGTGGAAATAGGTTCTCCTTCCATTATATTGCATTAGAATTACTCTAAACCTGCTGGGGTTTTCAGATATATATTGTATTTTATCTTGGAACGTTTTTACTCTCATATACTGAAATACCAATGGTTTTAATTCCAGGAACCATGGATAATGTCTAAAAGACCACCAGTGGGGTGGCCTGATAGAGGAATAATAGAGTTTGTTAACTACAAGGCTCATTACAGGAAGGATCTTGGTTTAGCCCTGAATGACGTCTCTTTTCAGACACAGAGTAAAGAGAAGGTACTGTATGTAATAAGAAATAAATCAGATGTATAAAATTCTGTGTCACAGCTTTGTACTTCAAAAATATTTCAGATAAGGAGTCTGCACTACTAGATGCTGAACAGGGAAGATGTTAAATGGAGAAGAGACTAAAGACAAGGCAAAAGAGAAAAGGAAAAGTATTTTGTAGGAATATGTAGAAATTGTTATCCTTGTAAGAAACTGAGATAAAGTTTTATGAATTTGCCAGTTTTAAGGAAAAAGATCCAAATTTGAATTTAAATTTCTTGTCCATTTTGCTGAATGTTTATGCAGAGAAATACACTGCCAGGTTAGTGCTAACCAACTTTGGGCTTGGGATCAAGGAACACCAAACGAGACCTAGTTTAAAGTCTTTGGTTTGAGCTGAGGAGTGCAGGAAAAAAGGGAGAGGAAATGAAAAGTATTCCCACTGAACCAGGCATAGGCTGTTACAGCTCAGAATCACAGAATCAGCTCCTGAGGGAGAACTAGACTGAGAGCTGTGAAACCGAATTCACTGTATCACTAATTCACTATATCTATATCATTTTTCATCTAGAATATGCAGCATAGAAAGTTACACTCTCTATCAAAAAACTTTTCAGGTTGGAATTGTTGGAAGAACAGGAGCTGGTAAATCAACGCTCACAAATTGCTTGTTTAGAGTTCTGGAGGGATGTGAAGGCAAAATAATCATCGATGGAATTGACATATCAACTATTGGACTCCATGACCTACGTGGAAATCTTAACATTATTCCACAGGTGAGATGTGTTTTAGAGATGACTGCTACACTGTTTTGACTAATACAAGACATTCCATTTTTGGGAGAAATTATATCCTCAAAGTCCACAGGCTGCCTAGAGACAGAGGCTTAAAATTCCAATAGAATTTTGGCAATTATATGAAAGAAGTTTCAAAACAGGAGGGAGACCAATGTCATGACATTAGGTTTTGGTATACCATGCTTAGCAGTCTAGCTAGCAGAACTCATGTTATCTAGAGGCTGTATATGTATAGTTATATAGAGGGTTTCCAAAGTTCTACTTGAGGGCAAAAATATTTTAAAATACCTGCAATTATATCTGAAGAGTGTTGGGAATAAATATTGAAATTAATGTGCTGTAGTCTGCCATGTAAAGCTGTCCCTGCTTACTCCAGAACAGGACAGAAAACTCGAGATTAGTTCACACATCATTAGGATTGTGTTCATACTGGTAAACTGATTTACACTGAAATGCTCTAGTATAAAGTAAAACCTAAAACACAAATTTAATTATCACCTGGAGACTTTTTGCACATTTCCTGAATGCCACTCACACAAACATTTTTGTGCATGGGTGATGTTAACATCATTTACATTAAATTTATCTGACATATTTCAAAGAAATTTTTTGGGTTTTTTCCTAACTTTTTTTGAACTTTACCCCAGTAATATTTCCTGTGTGTCTCTACTCATATTTAACTTAAGAATCTCAGCCTTCTAATTTTACTTAACAGTGCCTGTGAATGTAGTATCTAATGCTTCACAAACTTGGCTATAGTAATAATTGATGTGTTGTGGCTGTTGCCACACACTGGGCAGGTCTGTAGTCAGCCATAGAACCAGAGCACAGCAAATGCACAAGAAATCTCTTGCCCTTTACATTTCCTCCTAAAAGAAAATTCATCTCACAGAGACACCACATTATTTTTGTGCTTCCATTCACCGGCTTCAGACTGTTAAAATTTCCAAGATTATTTGTCCCAGTTCCCTCTGTTATGTAAGACCTGTTTTAGCGTTGTGTTGGAATTGTGCACTCACATTCTGCTGTTATTTAGGACCCCATCTTGTTTTCTGGGACACTGCAGTCAAATTTGGATCCTCTTGGAAAACACTCTGATCTTGAACTGTGGGAGGTGCTGGAACTGTGTGACTTGAAGGATTTTGTCCAGTCACTGCCAAAGAAGCTCCTTCATGAGATTTCAGAAGGTGGTGACAATCTCAGGTACATAATCAAGGAAGTGCCATTGCAGTTATTTTCCAGTACTGTAAAACTCTGTGTTCCTTCCAGAGGATTTATTTCTGAAAGCATCAGGATAAAAGTGACACTTCTGTCATTCTAAGTAGAATTATTCTGATTATGTGAGTTTCTTTGAGGTTGTCAACTGGTCACAACTGTATAAAGTCCTATGGTATGTGGGAAGCCAAGGAAGTAGACTATTTTCAGCTCAAGTATATAAGGAAGTGTAAAGAAGAGGGGTGTGGAGTTGGAATTCATGTAGCACCTAATTAGATTTGGGGAAAAAAGTACTCATTAATTTAAATATTAAAAAAATTCATACCAGGGGAAAAAAAAACGAAATAGAAAAGCCCAAACCAATAAACCCAAAAGCCACCAAACTCCAAAGAGCTTATTCCTTTGCTTTATTTGCATAGGCAAAGAAACTCCATTTTTGCTTGTAAAACATAATGCAAGGAGGGTGACACTTGAAATAAAAGAACACTGAACTCAAGGAGACACATACTGAAGTTTTCAGCAGCCAAGGGGCAGGTCTTCAATGTTGAGTGTACTGAATATCAACCTGAATTTTTTTGACAGATCATTTGCTGAAGGATGGTTCTAGGAGGCACATGCCACAGCTGACAGACAGGAGTATCCAAACTTTTACACTGAACATTATTAAAAAGTGGTTGGCAATTCAATCTGGCTTACTCAGAGTGCCCATTATAATGTGAATATAGAAACTGAAGACAAGACTAGGTTTATACCACAAAGTTCAGCCACAGGTGTGGAAGAGTCCCACCTTAACTGCTATTGTTATGCTGATCAAGAGGAAATAAAACTTCCAAAACAAGGTGAACATATTTCACTGTTCTTTTCAGGAAGTGTTGTTAGGAAAGACAATACAGATTGGCTTCATAGTAATCTCAGCTTTATCTTGTTCTCCCATTCCTCCATGTGCCTGACCTGCCCTTCTCAAATGTATTTTTGGCAGTGTTGGGCAGAGACAGCTGGTCTGTCTGGCCCGTGCTTTACTGCGAAGGACAAAGATCCTGGTCCTGGATGAGGCGACAGCTTCTGTTGACATGGAAACAGACAACTTTGTGCAGTCCACCATCAAAAGAGAGTTTCACAACTGCACAGTGTTAACTATAGCCCACAGGTTACATACAGTCATGGATTCAGAGAGGTAAGTTTTGATAAGCCATTACAAAAATGAGTGGCTTCCTTGAACTGCACGAGTTTTCACTTACTGAGGTTTACCCTCCCAACACTTCTAACCTCGATGTCTTCGTACCTTTGTAATCCGAGATATCAAAAAAGACTTGAGCATCAATTTTAATTAAATGTTGATAACCTGTTTTCTGCTTCCCCCTTCTAATTACAGAATTAATTTACTAATTTTCCTGCTAAGGGACAGTTATAAGCTACTAGTAAGACCACTTAATTCTCTAGGGTGAATGGACTATGCTGTATAGTATTTTTACCAGTTAAGCAAAACTGCCCTTTTCAAAAGGTTTTTTTCAACATATTAGTTCCTACCTTTAGAATTAATGAAATAATGAATTAACTAATGCAATTATATTTCTTCTAAATAAGCCTTCCCATTATCCAGAGATATCTGTATTAGGACTGGAAAATACAGTTGAAGATCTGATTTTTCTTCTCCTGTTATCTTTCTGTTTTTGCATTGTAGAGTGCTTGTTCTGGATGCGGGAAAGATTCTAGAATATGATACACCACAGAATTTGTTGCAACGAAAAGGTGCCTTTTCTGAAATGGTTGCAGAGGCTGGCATAAGAAGATAAAGAAAACTAATGAATAAATTCTTAAGGAACACTCAAGGGATTTCTTGCATTCCACATATATAGATGCAATATTTTATATTTCTTATAAAATACCTTACTCAAGAGCTCCTGGCAGCTTTGCTGTTTACTACAGCTACAATCTGTATATATTGATCAGATTTCTTAAAATAACTTCTAGATTTTATACAAATCACTTCTTTTGATCATATTGGCACTGGAACAGCATAATGAAGCAGTAATTTTCATGGCATATCATAGAATCAGCTAGGTTGGAAAGGACCTCTGAGATCATTAAGTCCAACCCTCGATCCAACACTGCCGTGGTTACCAGACCATGTCACTGATGCCACATCCAGCCTCATCTTAAAAACATCCAGGGATGGAGAATCCACCACCTCCCTGGGCAGCCCATTCCAATGCCTGATTACCCCCTCTGTAAAGAACTTCTTCCTAACATCCAACCTAAACCTCCCCTGGTACAGTTTAAGACTGTGCCCTCTTGTCTTACTGATAGTTGCCTGGGAGAAGAGACCGACCCCCACCTGGCTACAACCTCCTCTCAGGTAGCTGTAGAGAGTGATGAGGTCACCCCTGAGCCTCCTCTTCTCCAGACTAAACAACCCCAGCTCCCTCAGCCTCCCCTCATAGGACTTGTGCTCGAGTCCCTTCACCAGCCTGGTTGCTCTTCTCTGGACCTGCTAGGTGTTCCTGCCTGGATTATAGGGGACTATTCAGCTTCTTCTCCATGTCTACAGGCTCCAGAAGCCTGTTGTCCTCAGGACAACCTGTCTTACTATTGAAGACTGAGGTAAAGAAGGTGTTAAATACCTCAGCCTTGTCCTCATCTTTGATAACTCTGTTCCTGCCCATGTCCAATAAAGAATGGAGGTTTTCCTTGTCCCTCCTTTTGCTATTGATGCATAGAAAGACTTTTTGTTATCCTTAGCCGAGGGGACAAGACTGAGTTCTAATTTTCTTCCTACATGACCTAACTATATCCCTAAACTCTTCCTGAGTAGCCAGCCCTTTTTTCCATATTTGGTAAACTCTCTTTTTTCCTCTAGTTTCCTTCACAATCTCCCTTTTCAGCCAGACCAGTCGTCTTCCCTGACAGCCTGCTCCTGTGCATTCAAGACTTGCTTCTTGAAGCGTGTCCATCCCTCCCGAACCCCTTTGTTTTCAAGGGTTGTTTCCCAGAGTATACTCTGAACTCGTCTTCTGAACAGGCCAAAATCTGCCCTCTGGAAGTCCAGTGTAGAGGTTTTATTGATGGCCCTCCTTGCACCCCTGAGTAGTGAGAACTCTGTTATTTCATGGTCACTGTGCCCCAGACGGCCTCCGACCACCACATCTCCCACCAGCCCCTCTCTGTTTGTGAGCAGAAGGTCTAGTGGGGCCCCATCCCTGGTAGGCTCATTTACCAGCTGGAGCAGGAAATTATCCTCTATACACTCCAGGAATCTCTTAGACTGCCTCTTCTCTGCTGTGTGGAGTTCCCAGTAGACATCCAGCAGGTTAAAGGCACCCACAAGAACAAGAGCTGGCAATTTTGAGACATCTGCCAGCTGCTTGTGGAATAATTCATCACCCTCATCATCCTGATTTCATGGTCTGTAACAGACTTCCACCAGGATATCAGCCTTGTTGGTCTTCTCCCTGATTCTGATCCACAGGCACTCAGCCTTATCATTACTGGATAACTACTACTGCATGCCAAGAAGTGCCACACCACGAAGTGCCACATTAAAAAGTCCCACGTCACAAAAGAGCCACGACACACACGTGCCAACGCCAAGAAGTGCCACGCCATGAAGTGCCACTTTAAAATGTGCCACGTCACAAAAAGCGCCACATCACTAAAGTGCCACATCAAGAAGTGCCACGCCAAGAAAAGTGCCATGCCAAGAAAGTGCCACGTTTTAAGGTGCCACATCAAAAAGTGCCACGCCCAGAAGTGCCACATCCCTGTTTGCCTGCTCCTGTTCGCCGCACTCCACGTCACTGGCACTCCTTACAGCCATTTAAGTCCCTCGTGGATGGGCTGGGCTCTGCCCCCTAGTCATCTCCCAGGACACCTCCAGCCAATGTGTTAACTGTTGGACTAGTAAAGACTGATTGAGAAATAAATCTTGCTGTTCACAGGTTGGGTCTTAATTAAAAAATAGTACTTAATTAAGCTGCTCTGACATTATGCTCATTTAGTTAATACATTCTTATTATGATTGTGCTTTCAGGAAAAACAAAACTGCTTGTTGTGTGGACATACAGACATGTCACTTGGGGGTGATTTTTAAGATGTGCATATTTGCACATATACCTAGGTAGTTCTTGAGGGAATAAATGTGCCTTTTGACCTTGTGATTTCTGAATAACTGAAAACCATACATCTTATGTATCCAATTTGCATTACAAAATCCCATTGTGAAAGAATCCCAGAAAAATAGTCAGGTGCAGCTGCCTCTTTGCTATTAAATTTTAAAGTAAACCTCCATACTAATTACAGCAGCAGGACAGGTTATGTACATTTACTGAAAGTGCCAGTCAAATGTGCCTGTGCTTTTTACAACAGTTACTCTTCCAATTTAATACCAATTCAACCAGTGTAATCAGTCTTCACTTAGTTTTTTAAGATAATATCCCCATCAACTGTTTTTTTTAAAAAAAAAGGTAACTGAATAAAGTTTCACTGCTACAGCCCTGTTATATTAGTTTAATATAGACACCTGGTTTACATCAAGGATGATTTTAATTCCTTGCCCAATAGCAAGCAAAACATATTTTCTGTGTTAAAAGGGTGGTGGAGACTCTCTGAAGAGAGTTCCTCAAAGATGTGATTCTACGGCAGTGAAGGTGAATGATTTCTCTCTTCTTTCCTGAGGGTAAAAACTCAAGCCTATCCTCATACATTACAAAGTACTGTCCAGTTTAACTGGCTGCAAAACACAACTCAACATACTGTCACTCCCAGAAAACTATTAGAAGCATATAATGGTTTCAGACTAGGAACAGCCCAGCCCAAGTACCTATTATGTTCTGAAAGTCCTGGAGAGACGGGTGTTGGAAAATATTTCTCAAGAAACAGAAAAGTGTTCTGCTTTTCATCTCTTTTGCTCTTTTTTTCTCCCAAATGAGACCACCAGTACCTTCCCAACTGAGCAGAACGTTTTCATGCCCACATTTACCTTCACTGCAACATTCACAGTGCCCCAGGCAGGCTCTTTTGTGGCTCTGCTTCCCCCAACCTTGTCCCCATCCCTTTCCTGCCTTTTCATGCTGCCCCTCCAAACCTGTCCTTACCTGAAGTACTGCAGAGGTCCTGGAAAGGACTGAAGTGAGTGCCATTCCGTAAGTGATAATAAGTTTTAGGCATAAGGCTAGGAAAGGTAGACTTCAGTACGTCAGAGACCAATCCCATTTGCAAGGTCCAGAGAAAATAATCTGAGGGCTGGCATCAGTGCATGGTAATCTTTATTTAGTGTTATTTGTGGGAAGAAGGATTTTCTGTGCTTACTGCCGGGCTGGCATAGCCTTTGAGCTTCAGACTACCTTCAGACCACAGCTGGGAGAGCTGCAGACTGAACAATTTCAAAGTCTGAGTGAAAAGAAAAAAAAAAGGCTGTCCTACTGACAGCAAAGCCAAATAGACATTCCTTCTCTTTCAGCAAGCTGTACCCCTCACATTTAACTATAACTTTGAAAAAGGAGGTGCAGTGGAGGCAGAAGCAGCATGATGTGCTCCTGCTGTTTCCATGCAGCAATGACTTACCAAAATAAACCACCTAACAGACTTAGGGCAGGCAGGCAAAGGCAGTTTTGCATTAAGCACATCACATGGGGTTTGCAGCCGCTCCTTGCCTCACACACCCCGTGTCAGAGGCACTCTAAGAGGGACCACTTGGCTGAGTTCAGTATTAACTCAGGTTTTGTAGTACCCATCCCACCAAACCACCACAGCACCAGACAACTCCCTTGCCAGCACAAAGCCATGTAGGTCTGCAGGCGAGCTCAGTGCACACCTCGCCCCTTCTGCCCTTTTTCCTCCAAACAGGAATTCCCCCAAGCCTCCAGGGTATTTAGGGCTCAGGTCGCAGTCTTGTCCTGAGGGACCAGTCACCATTTGAGAAAGGCTCTGCCCCCCAGGGCCACCACCTGCTCAGAGTCCTGAGAAGGTGCTTGGGCCTGTTGTGCCTGGGCAGGTGACCTTCACTTGGTTGGAGATCCTGTGAGGGACCCAACGGTTCATCCCCCTGAGGAGCTACTCTTGGACTCCTTTTCCAGCCAGGTAGCTTGGGATAGAGAAAGGAAGGGTGGGATAGCCAAGGGACCAGAGCAGGTCTGTGAGAAGTGAGAGTGAGGCTCAGAAAAGCACGACTCCAGTTTTCCTTTTCACAGGCAGGAGCACAGAGCAGACCCTGATTATGCTTTGCTTCAACTCCCTTCCCCACCGCATTCAAAAATCCCACCATTTCCTCAGGTGCCGCTTCCCTCAGCCCTAGTTGCTGGCTGGCAGTATCACTTTCCTGGCAGTATCACAGGAGAAACTGGAAGGAAGTTGAGGGGAAACCCCTCCTTTACCTCACAGGAATGGACACATATCTGCTTTTTTGCCAGTTCTAAAGCTTTAATTTACTAAACACTACGATTGCTCAGGCTCTCCAGACCTTACATTTCCTAAGATGATTGAGATGTAGAAACCCTCTCAGAGCTGAAACAACTTCATCCTCTACCCTTCAGAGGAATTTGAAGACAGAGAATTTACTTGAGAAAGTGAAAGAAGACATGTCCAAGGGATAGAAATAGCTTTTATTAAAAACATTCTAAAATGTTATTTGTAAAATGCATTTCATCATCTGCACTGGGAAACGATTCAGGAACATAGAACTGTTGAGGCCTCTTAATACTTTCAGAATTTCAACTCACAAAACAGGCTTAAGCTAGAGAAACTTGTTACACATCTAACACCACAGGCAACCGTAGATTTCAAGGATTTTAGAAAGATTTCAGCCTTCAAATATCAATTTCTTTAAAGAGAGACTTTTGGTAAGCAGCCCATGTGCATACCTGGAAATATCCACTTAGTACAGCGGACTCATCTTTAAAATTCAATGGTTTTGCCAAAATACAGTATTAAAAGACACAAATAATTTGCAGAATTCAGAAAAGTTATTTAATAAATAAGGATGCATTGTGAGATATCCAATGTACAGTAACTTCTCTAATAAAAAATCCAACCTGTATAGAAATCTGAATAAATACCCTTTTGTGAATTTTTTTTACATGTAAACAACTCACCCTTCCCTTCCAATTCCCAGATTAACGCTGAAGGAGATTTAACTCCTCCAGAGTGAAGGAGTATGTGAAACAAAAAAAGTAGTTCATTTATTTGCCTCAAGAGTTTATCAGTTTAAAGTCACTCCCACACTCCTTGGGGCTTGTCCCAAAACTGCAAAAAGCTTTTAATCATTTAACTTACTGTGATGTGGTTCTGGTTTTACACAGGTCTGCTTGTTTTTACACAGTCCATTAATGACATGAAGAACTAAAGCCCTACTGTAACTCCAGTAGGTTTTGAGATGAATTCCCAGCAGGGCAGAAGGAAAGGTCTCAATGATTCCAAAAACACTGGAATGTATGTTGAACACACACATTTATATCTGCAAAGCAAAGGCACCAAACAGCAGCTGAGGACTGTACTGATTGGCATTCATCTATGGTTTCCCTGGAGAGGCACTTCTTTCACTGCAGAAGTTTTAGCTACTGGAAGTTCCATATGGACTTCAGTGGGGTCACTTTCAAAGAGGCACAAAGGGAAAAAGAATCCTCAAATTAAAAAAAAAAAAAAAAAATCACTTTGGCCTTCAACTCAGGGAAATTAAACAGATGTTAGCAGTATTCCGGGAATCCTCTGTCAAGTTAAACGATGTTGATGGAATGCTGTGTGCAGCCATGATTCAATATAAGAGGTTTTTAATTGGATTACTTCAAAGATTAGACAATAGCTACGCAAACAGCTGAGTCAGCACAACTGATTTATGGCACTGCCATAAATCAGGTCTGCTGCCAAGAGAGTAATAAGCCTATTTTAATATAGTCATAGGTTAAAACAATAAATCTAAGCCCCACATTAACTTTTGGCAAGGTTTAATACAAACAATGTTATTCTGGAGAAGACAAGAAAATGTTTAGAAACACCTGTTACTAGAACTTACCTGGTGAACACTGGGCTGATGAGTGTTGGAGCCAGTCTTGGCTGAATTACATGTTTTTATCATACAAACTTCTACACAGATAAAAGAATTCAACTGGCCTTTAAGTACTGCTTTATTCCTCCAAAGAGAGTAGAACTGTCATCAATTAGGGTTTGTTTTCAGATCAGTAATTTTTTTCTCCTCATGCATTTCAGGATAGTTGGATAGCAAACTATTTGCCTGAAACAGAGTCCTAAGAAGTGCCACCTCAAATCCCAAGGCACACATGCAGTTTTCTTCCCAATAGGACAGCTACAACCTTTCACTTTAGAATGAGGACATGAAAAACTTAATCCAGAGATATGAACTAAAAAGTATGAAGGAGTTGGGTCCATTTTCATTTACAAGGATTACAGGAAGGAGACTTCATCCAGGCCATCCCTTCTGTTCCATACTTTCTCCCTAAGGACAGTATGGCTTGGGGTCCTTCAGGGGAAAGACATCACACAGTTGTAGATGAACAACAGTAGAACTTGTGTTGGTCGAATTCAAGGGCAGACACACAACTGTGGCTTTAAGACACATAAAATTACTGCAGTTTTCAACCAAGGCAGGGAATATGAGTATTTGGCAATACACCCCTCTTCACTGTGGAGAACATCAGTGGTAGAACAGCAGCACCTGTGTGCTAACCATCACAGCCAGATCAGGAATTAAGCCCTTGGAGACACATCAAGTGACTACGTTGGCAAGAGCTACGTTTTCAAGTAAGGTTTCCTGAAACATGAGACAATTCTCCACAGAGTCTCAGCAATACCATTATGCTGTTATGAACAGCAGAAGAATCAAATGAATGCCTAAGTCTCATTCAAGCTGCAAAATGCCTTTTAGAAAGGTGCTTAAATGCTCAAATGGCTTGATCTAATAAATAAATGTAAGCTGAGCACTGCCAGTGCTCTGTGCGTTAACACTGCTTCACAGTTAAAGTAAATATACTGGACCTGGGAATACCTACAGTACCAAATTATCTCAAACCTTTGGTCACACTCCCTTTATATTTTAAACACACACCGCTCCAGGATTTGCTAATAAAATTTAGCAAGCAAATGTGGGTGTGTCATCACTAGCATTTTCATCCAGTCTCCAAGGAAATACAGCACACTTCTGAACTCGTTTGTACCTTTAAAGTAACATCAAGCTTTGACACAGGTAGGTGTCCAGTAACACCTCACTGGAACAGATAAAAATGGAATAGAATACAGCTAAGATTAGGCTCCACTGCCAGTCAGATGAGTAAGCACCTTCAGAGCACACTTTTGTAGAGCTGGAATGCAACTGGAAAGAGTTTCTTTTCAGTTAAAATTAGTCTTCCGTAAATTCTTATTAGGGATTTCTATGGCACTGACTTGAAGAGGCCAGGACCCTGCAACAATTCCTGCTTGGATGGCTACGCCCGTCACAACTGCCAGGTCAGGATCTACAGAGGTGTTGGGCTCCTTTCCAAAGAAGTCCCGAATAACTTTGCGTATTTGGGGAATCCGTGTGGAGCCACCGACTAACACAATTTCATCCACTTCTGCTTTGTGTACGTGGCCATCCTGCAACACTTGCTCAATGGGCACAAGAATCTTCTCAAAAAGGTCTTCATTTAACGTCTCAAACAGCTTCCGAGAGATTTCCATTTCAAACACCACTTCAACAAAGCCGTTCTCCACTTCCAAAGTGTCTCCAAGACTGTTCGGGTCTCTTGTTTTTTCAGAAGGCTCGCCTCTTAGCGCACTGTTTGTTTTCACCTGACTTTTTGGAAGTGCTTTGGTAAGGCTGTTGTCTGGCAGAGTCAGCACCACGCTTAGTGTAGCTGCCTCATGAACAGTCAGATTTAATTTCACTGCTTCCACAGCCTGTCTGAGGCGGTGGATCTCTTCCTTTCGGGTTGGCAGAGAACCGTATGTTTGACGGAGATGATTATACAAATACAGCATCAACCTCTGATTGAAATCCTGTCCTCCAAGTTTGTTGTTACCTGAAAGAGCAGAACAGAAGGCATCAGGCATATCACTTTCAAAGCAGCATTCATCTTCTTTATTGGGAGGTGGTGCTCAAGGACCAGAACAATCACATAAGCACAAGAGCTGTGAAAACAGACAAAATTGTTGTCCCCTGAAGAACAAATCATGAAGAATAATTTCCACTGTTTTGTTTTGACTGAGAATAGGAATTCACTTAGTGGACCTCTGTCTACATAAATCAATATGAAGCTGCTGAATCTTTCTTGCTGTTTCACTCTTACTGGACTGAGCAGCAGCAGCAGCTCACATCAAAACCTGCTCATCAAGGGCAAGGCAGACTGTTGGCACTGCACCTCAGACCTATCTGCACCCAGGTCATCTGAATGGCAGTTGTGTACTCACTGTAGTCTGACCAAATATTGCTGCCATTTGCCTCTGTGCTGACTGGCACACGGGAATCACAGAACTTACTTCTGGGCATGTGCATTCCCAAAACCTGCTCCACTGAGCTGGCACCAACCACAAGGCCAGGATGCTCCTCAGCTCTGATCAACGATTTGCCAAGTATTCCCAGTTTGGACAAAGGTAACAGAAAGATTTGTAATAACTCCAGCCCTGCAAAAACCCGGTCAAAGTAACTGTAATATGCACCAGCACTTCACTCGTGGGCACAAAAGCTGACAGCCATGGATAAAATGAAACCACAACTTACCCCTGGAGTCAGCCAAAACCTGTGACTCTGTGATCTTGCTGAAACCAGTCACAAACCTAATTCTGCATGAAAAGCAGCAGAGAATGCATTGGGAGAACATTTTGTGACACAGCTGGTAGGGTTTTAGAAAGCTCCTCCAATGGCAACTTCATGTGCACCTTTCCTCCCACTCCTTCAGAAACAAAAGCACTTTTCTTACCTGCCATGGCTCGTGTGTAGAACATCCCTCCCATCTTGTTCAACAGAGACACATCCAAAGTTCCTCCACCCAAATCCACCACTAGAACATTAAACACGTCAACTTTGTGGAGTCCATAAGCCATAGCTGCAGCTGTGGGCTCATTGATTACTCGCAAAACCCTCAGCCCTGCAAAGGGCAGAAACAAGAAGCAACAGTCAGGTACCCTTCAGGAAACTGCAATTCTCACATCAGAATTACATTTGCCATTACTTTTACGTTTGTTGTTTTTTTTTTTTTTAATCAGACTAATTTTAAGCAAAATGTCAGATCTAAGGGAAGTAGTTTTCTGAGCAGTAATACCCAATGAACTCTTTTCCTTATTAAATCCTAAAGTAGTACTGCTTCAGCATCAGGGCAAAGTCATGAACCACCACTTGCCCAAACACATTTCTTCCAGACAAACCTTGCTAAGGAGCCTTAACGTTATACATTCTGTTTCTGTTATTGTCCAAGGGTGGTCTATATAGTCTCCCTATTTGGAGGTTACCAAAAACTCTATTTTCCCCAAAGTAAAACTTCCTTCTTCCAGCCACCTATGTCTGCATTATCCAGCTGCACCTGTTGGGACTCAAGAGTTCTCTGCTGTTCCTCACACTGGATCCATTCTAAACTTCTCTATCACTGATTCACTGTTTCTAAATCCTCCCCAAAGACCTTGTTGTTAATGAAAGAGACCTGAAGGTTTCCTAGAAAAACACTGGAATACATCACCTGCGAGGTTAGCTGCCTTAATGGTAGCATTCCGTTGCCTTTCATCAAACTCTGCTGGCACGGACATGACTGCCTTGGAAATGGGCATGCCAAGGTTGGCTTCTGCCATTCTCTTCAGTTTCAGGAGCAGCTGGGAGCCAATCTGCTCTGGAGTGACGTGAAAGGTTCCATTAATTGTCACAGAAAATTCAGCTGATCCGTTATTGTTGAAAATCTAGAAGGATAAAGCAACACAAGCCACAAGTGAGAAGTCGTTTTTCCCACCCTGCTCCCACCACGTTTTATTTGTCTACAGTGTCTTTAATCTGTAAAAATATAAATGTGATTTTGCCACTTCCTAGATCACATTAATTCCTTGACCTGGAGAATTATACAAAGCATGCCACTTAAGGGGTCCAAGTATAACCAAACAAGTATCCCACTGAACCCCAGTAAGACACATCAAAAGAAGTTAAGACCTAGCAACTGTGTAATCCATTTCAACACCACAAAGACAGAAGTGATGCTTTTTAATCATTAGGTTACCCTACTGATAAAGCTTCCCACCACTCTTCTTTCTGTCATGGGTTTGCCATTCCCCCTTGTCCTGTCATTACAGGCCCTTGTAAATAGTCTCTCTCCACCTTCCTGGTGGGTTCCCTTCAGGTAGTGGAAGACTACAATTTGGTCACCCCAAAGCCTTCTCTTTTCCAGACTGAACAATCCCAGTTCTCTCAGCCTTTCCTCATAGCAGAGCTGCTCCATCCCTCTCATCACCTTAGTGGCCTCTTCTGAACTTGCTCCAACAGGTCCATGTCCTTCCTGTGCTGGGACCCCAGAGCTGGAGGCAGCACTGCAGGTGGGGTCTCACCAGAGCAGAGCAGAGGGGCAGAATCCCCTCCCTCCCCTGCTGCCCACACTGCTTTGGATGCAGCCCAGGACACGGGGGGTTTCTGGGCTCCCAGTGCACATGGCTGGGTCACGTCCAGCCTCTCACCCACCAGCACCCTCAAATCCTTCTCAGCAGGGCTGCTCTGGATCTGTTCATCCCCCAGCCTGGGCTGTGTCCTACAGCTTCCTGCCTGGAGGGAACCAAAGATGTTGGCTGCTCACCTTGAAGGGGTACCTGCTGCTTTCACTTTTCAGTTCTTCCAAAGTGAAGATTTTCCCAATGAATCTCTTGGCATCATATATGGTGTTCTGAGGGTTGGCATCAGCCAGTTCCAGGGCATCATATCCCACATACACCCCTCTGTCTGTGAAGGAGACCACACTTGGGATGCTGTTGTGCCCGTTCTCGTCTGCAATGACCTTCACCTCCCCTATTCCGGGCAGGAAGACACCGACGGAGCAGTAGGTGGTGCCGAGGTCGATCCCAAGGACTCTGGGGGTGGGCATGGGCAGGTACTGCTGTGCCAGGTAGCTGGCCAACAGGAGAGCCAGAACAGCAGAGCCTGAAACACACAGTAGTGAGAAACAGGATTACAAGACCTATTGCTGCCAACCTGTCAGTGCAAATGGCACGGCGTCACACTCTGCACCTCCTGCAGTTCTGTTTCGCACACTGGATGGAGCCTGTTCAGCTCCCTAATTAGCTTTTAATTTCTTCCAAGGTCACCAGCTAATTCAGGTCTCTTAATTCAACAGAGAGTGCCTATCAAACATCTCAGTCATTAAATACTAAACTGGTCTTTTAAAAAAAAGAAAGAGAGAAGGCAAACCCAAAAATATCACCACACTGTGACAATTCCTTTTCTCTCTGCGAGTTACTCCAGTAACACAGGCTAATTTGTACTTCAGGGGGAGTGCCTGCAGATGACCCCAAAAAGGACACAGAGTTAATGGGGCTGCACCAAATCCCAGTGAAACAACAAACTCTCAATTCAAACACCTCCTCCAGCTTCACTGAAGTCTGAAAATAAGGATATACAAATCCATGCTGACTCATTCTGTTTCAGCCAGAGCTCCCAAAGAGCATCTTTTCTATGCCTTGAAATCAAGGGCTAAACTCGGTTAAGTGCAGAGTAGTTTGCTGCTTGATTGGGTTTGCCTTTAATTTTACTTACAATCGGCAGGCATAACAGGAAACTCAAAAGTCAAGCAGAAAGTTATGCCTCAGGGGAGGGGAAAAATAAAAAGCACCAATGAAGTTTGGAGAAGAAATTTAAATAGGTTAAATTTCAAAGCATGGCCGAGCTCTTTTTTTACCAGCAGGGAAGGGCTGTCACAGCTGTGCTTCAAACAGACCCGTCAGAACGCCCTGGTTTGGCCTGGGCTGTGAATTTCTGAGCCATGCACCACCGAGCACTTTGGCTTTTGCAGAATCCCAGAACGGGTCAGGCTGGAAGGGACCACAGTGGGTCACCCAGTCCAAGCTCCCTGCTCAGGAGGGTCATCCCAGAGCACACGGTGATGTGTTCCAGT